>NW_027491743.1:0-172679 GCF_021521415.1 Bidens hawaiensis
TCAACTCTTGTATAAAATAGTCAACTTGTTAACTGACGAGATTTATACATCCAACCTAAAAATTTGTTAGGGTATTTAAGAATATAAAATAACGTATATTCATATCATTTTTAACTGTCGTTTAGCCGGTGTGTTGCAACTTGCAAATTGTGTTAATAAGTATGAAATCAAATATAAATAAATCAGCACCATAAGTTGAAAGATTCTGAATTCTTCCAATTATGTTATAGCACAATATAGAATGTGAAAGATTCCAGATTCCAGAATCTCATTGACCAGTTACTACATGAAGTTGGCATCAAATTATCAATGCACTTTTATAGTATCGTGTGTGTACAATGTCTATACAATTATACATACTTTTTATTTATCTATATCTATACTATATATAAAGCATGAGTGAGGGACCTCTTAAATTTAAGAGGTACCAAACTTGTTATTTTTAGTACAAAGTATAATGCATAAAATTAAGACATTTTAGGGGCAATTTTGTATTTTGACAATTTTGTCTTTTAGCAAAATTTTATGGTTTATTTTTAATTTATTCAAAAATAAATACAAGTTTGGTCCTTTAACTTTAATCACATTTTGTTAATTTATATAATAGTTACATATATACCCCTTATTTTAAACCAACTACCCCGACGACGTTTAAACGTTTATAACTTTTTCACATGCTAAAATTTTTTTAAAACATTATACCATAAAAACGACTATTTTATTCTCTTTAATTTGAGTATGGTATTGCTATACTTTTTTCATTCAAAAACTTAACTTGTTACGTGATTACTATTAAAGATCGGCAAACGAATCGGGCGGGTTCGGTCGTTCGGGTCATGGGTCTAAAAGGTTAAGGTTGGAATGAGTCGATACAAAAAAAGTTAATTTGGTTTGGGTCAGGACGGGTTTGGGTTGAAAGGAGTCGAGTCATAACGAATTTCAGTTAGAAAATTATCAAGCGGAACGGGTTGCGGGTCAAGACGAGTTCAATGTAGCGTTAAGTGCGCACCAACACCTGACTGAGCGTGCACAATCGTTGTGTGACGTGCTTACTAACACCGGTTAAGATTCCAATGCCGCAATACGAGTATAATATCGTCGGGTTACGCGCGTATTATTATGAAGTCACGCACATACAGAGACAGTAACACCGGTTACGCATCCGATGTCATGCTTGCGTGCATACCTCGCCGCATCGCGCGGGCACGTAGCTAGTTTATTTATAATTGTGAGTGAATGGGCCCACATCTCCGTTTGTGAGCGCTCATGCCAAGGGGCAAAGCCTAGTCCTTGTCACAAGCGGCTGGTGTTTGTGGCATTGGACTAGGAATGGTCTTAGTTATTTTAAAAGATCGCGTCTTAGTTTGTTTGTTGTCGTAAAGAAAGTTGATTTAGACCGTTTACATTGTACATAGTAATTTATATATGGAGTTGCTTGTTCAAAAAGAATATGAACTCGAATTTTGGTGTAAATGTTAAATAGTTTTATTTTGTGTTGCTAGCATTGGAAGAATTATTCAAAACCGGATCAAAAGACCAAGTATTCCACAAATTGGGCAGCTGGAGGACCTGGTATGCAAGCTATGTTTCTAGTTTCTGGCCAAAGATCTTGTGGTACAGGAGTTTTTCTTCCTCGTACAGCAGGAAACCGAAGCCGAAAAACCTAGAAAACCAGGTAAATTCTTGTCTCGATATCATCACGATATGTCATAATTGTTTCTTTAGAACCATATTTAAACTAAGAGAGCTTTTAAATCGCTAGAAATTATATACTAATAACTTTTAAGTCACAAAGTCGTCTCGTTTACTAATAAGGAGCTCAGTTTCGATTATGTTTTATTTAAAAGACTGTTGTAATGAACACATCCTATACTTATTATATATTAAGTATAAACTTTAATCATATTTATATTTTTTAATCATTATATCCGAATTAATTGCTTAAATAATATAAAACAGGCTGTAAAAAAATAATATACAACAGAAATTTTTTTTTTTTGGTGTCCCAACCAGAGTCAGTATTGTATGTCTTAAATAACCAATTTTAAACTGAACATATCTTTGATGGTTATTTTCAGCAATTGCTCCCATTCTCCTTCCATCTCGTGTTGTAAAAGCTTTGAACCTCAACGTACACGAATTAGGCTTGCAAATCAAGCCTCAAGGTACACATATATTTGGTTTTATTTGAATCTTATATATCTAATATTAACCTTTTGTAAATAATCTCCATTCATTACCGTACCATTAACGTCGCATGTTTTTTCTGGTTATTTCAGAGCATAACAATAATGTGATGGGATTAGAATGCGATCAGATTAGACCTAAGAAGAACAGGGATGTGTCGAGCCCAACATGTGTCATCTCTCAAAACCGAAGTTCTTCACCTGAAATATTTCTCCCGAAAGAGTGGACTTACTAAAGAAAACAAGAATTTATTTAATTAATATTCTCGATTAAGTGATCATCATTCATTAATCATGTATCTGAATCAAATAAAGATCAGTCCATTGTTAGTTGAATATTTTCTCATAAATTTGGTATCGAATAAATGCTATCATCTTATTCTTGTTAAAATTCAATTGCGTGTTTATTCGAATGTTGGGATCCATATAATGCTTTCAATTCAAGGGGCAAACCTAACAAGTTAGTAGCTTTTAAAACAATTTCTGAAATAAAGAATATGATAAAGTGGCAATTAACTATTAAGCAGTAGTAACTTAGTTAAGTGGTAATAATGCTTGGCACTAAGTACCAACACAGAGTAGTGGTAACTTTCTGATGAAGTTTCTATTGAGGTTCCTACTGGTAAATGAATTCTTTTGTTCTGTTTAACATATAAATTTTTATATTGAGGTTTCTACTGGTCGAATTGGGCTTGCGGGATTAATGTTTGGGCCTTTGGCCAACAAACAACTTGTAGATTGAGATAATCTCTGTGATTATAGGAGATGTTAGTTGGTCACGAATAATCGTTTGGGACGGTTATCACAAAACCGTCACCTCCCATCCAACGCAACACTTCATTATCTATTTAAGGCTTGTGACATTACGATTGTACATACTGATTATTGTGGAATAAGAAGTTTGTTTATCAAGTTACTATCACATTCATAGTTTTATCTTGTTCTTTATTTTACTTCTTGTGATTGATCATTATGGTGTCCAAGGAAGAATCAGTTGTACCGGATACAATTAGATCAGATGGCCTACAGACTTTACTGTAATAACATAATTACAGGAGCAAAACTAGCTACTAATTAAGGGAAGTGAATAACAACAGTTGACCGGATAATAAATGTACAAGAATATGTTACAAAATATGTTTTACTAATACGCAAAACGCGTTTAAAAACGTGTGAACACTGAAGACAGACCAATGGTGAAGATATCTTTGCAATACACTCACAGCGTTTGGATTTTTTTTTTTTTTTTTATATAACTTAAACTTGAGAAAACCTTGTAAATAAAAAGTACTCATTCTATCTTTGCAAGTAAGCTTGCGAGTTCATTCTTAATAACAATTTTTAGAGTATACTTTAAGTTAACTTTACAGTATCTTTTTACCCCTGGAATAGTAGAAACTCTTGGAATAGTTAGCCTGATAAATATATGCTATTCAACATTCAAGGAAGGTATTTCTAACTCACTGATTGTCTTTATCCCTATACTCCCAATTTTCTCAAAAATGATCTTGTTTTAGGTTCTTCATAAGATATTAAAAGTCACATGACAATACAAATACTCTTCATCATATAAATGTTGTTGGATCCACCAACAACCTTTGTTTTCATTCTTAAAACAACAATACATATATATATTTTTACAATTGAACTAAAAGTAATTATACATGTGAACATAATACAACATTTCTACTTCAAAATTTCACAAACATGACTCATAAATTGTCTAGATAGTTACAACTTTAATATAACAAAACCTAATCAACCATCATGATTTGGGTTTTGTGAAGTGACCGTACCGTAATTTTCCATGCTAAAAAGCTCTTCATAACGTTTCTTCAATGACGACCGACGTCTACAATTTTGCATCGCGAATTCCCATCCACCATATTCACCTTTTAGGATCTGTAAAACCTGTATATACATTATACCGCGGTTAAACATGGTTAAATGCTGCTTGATACAAGTCAAGCTCATCTGAAAGATTATATTATACATGCCTGGTTCATATCAGGGCGTCGAATGGATGATTGCTGTATGCATAAAGAAGCAGCCAAAACCGTTAAATGCAATTGTCGGGTGTTACAATGATCAACGATCGCAGGATCACGAGCTCTCTAACATTATTCTTTCTCAGCAACGGTTTTGCCTGTTTAAGTAAACCAAATGTTCCTTTAAAATTAATATTTCAAACCGTGTCAAAAAGTTAGATGAACAGAAAACAGGTCAAGTTGAACTACTTTTTTGATCATGCCAAACGGGTCAAATGTTTCTAGTCAACCCAACTTTGACTTGTTTCAAACAAATATAAAAGTTTACATATTTTGACCCGTTATTCAACCCACCCAACCCAGCCCATAATGCCACCCCCTTTGCGGGTTAAATAGAGGACGAAGTGACGAACAATACCCATAAAACAAGACTTTGTTGGGAATAATCGAGAGCTCTACGACCGCTAATAAGCTCCAACAAAAAGTACACCAAAGGCAAAAACATCAGTCTTTTCATCAACGATTCCGTGCATCAAATACTCTGGAGCTAGATATCTACACAAAATAGTAAAATTATGAAATTTAATAATCACAATACTAGTATGATACAGCTATACAAACTTTACAAACAGTAATGAAATGTACAAACCCGAATGTGCCTTCGAATCTTGAAACCGTATGATGTGTCCAATGCTCGCGGCAGCCATTTCGCTAGCCCGAAATCACAAATCTGAAATGATAATGGTTGCTATTTGACTGTTTGTGTACAAAACTTAAAAAATCACACACTGATAGTCACATATTTTTCTACTTTTAGACTAAAGTTTGTGACTTAATGAATGTAATGATGAGGACCAAATAGAATAATTGAACAGTTTGTGTTTTAAATAATAATAACAAAGGATTATGCTGTTTTTTACCATTTTTCTCAATTTATTATATATTTATATTTTGATTATTTAAGTTGTACAAATTAGTTAACCAAAATACAAATCCAAAATTCCAAACCGGTATGTTAACTAACTAACTATTAACGAAATAATGGGCTAGAAAAGGGCCGACTGCAATGGGCCAGACGTTGACTTTTGGATCCAATTTCCCTCACACAAAGTCTCAATTTTGACCTAAAGATGATTTTCCAAAAACTGTCATTTACTGATTATGTTCTCTAAATAGTATGTTTTTATTTTGTGTTTCTGTTCTGTCACAAACACACCAACAAATGAAAATAAGGCTTTACTTACTTGAGGCTCAAAATCCTTTGTAAGCAATATATTTGCAGCCTTAATATCTCTATGAATGATTCTCCTTTGACATCCCTCATGTAAATAAAGCAAACCTTCACCTGTCCCTAAAGCAACTTTATACCTAATGTCCCAATCTAATTTCTCCTTCAAAGCTGTCACAAAATTGTATAATTCAAATTTAAGCTTTAACCCTTTACTCCCTTACACTTTAATATCAAGAAACAATAATTAACGGGCCGGTCTGGGCCCACAATTATAATAATTTAGAAGTTATAATTATTACTAACCATGAAGCCATGAAGCTAAACTACCATTGGGAGACAACTCAAGAACAAGATGTAACCCTCCATCAACACCATAACCGATTAATTTGGCTGTGTTCGGATGGTTCACATGAGCCATGATGCCTAGCTCGGATAGAAAGCTCGCGGTTCGTTCATCGATCGGGCCTCGTGTGAGTTGTTTCACAGCAACAAGTTGGCCATTTTTAAAAACTCCTTTGTACACCTCAGCATAACCTCCTTTTCCAATCATGTTTTCTATAAAATTTGTAATGTGATTAATTATGTGATGTATAATAGTTAGAATCAAATAATCCTGTAATTTTAATAAAACATGGTATTTGGTAAATTCTTGTTATGTCAAGAACTAATAAGTAAAATTAGGTGTGGCGATTCCGGATACAACCCAAAACACAGACACAACAGGTCTTGTTCGGGTTGGTCTGTTTAACTGATTTATTAAGCGGGAAATCTTCGGGTCGACATGTTAAACCCATTAAAGTTAACAGGCCATGTTCGGGTTGACAAGTTAAACCCGTTTAATAAAAAAAGGCCATGTTTAGGACTCGTTTAATTAAACGGTTTGTATACAGGTTGACCTGTTTTAACCAATTTAATTAACACAGGTGGCATTCAGGTTGATTTTTTAACCCACTTATCAGTAAATAAACGGGTCGTTCGGGTTGACCTAATTAACCCGGTTTAATTAAATGGATCGTTATCAGACGGTGTCCGGGCAGGCTCATGAATTTAACCCGTTTAATTAAACAGCTTGATCCATAAACCCGTTTAAACTAGAATAAAAGAAAAAAAAATATAGTTGAGAAGATCAACCCGTCAACTCATTTATTACAACCCACCAACCCGTTTAGAACTCGATTAAAATTAATTTACAAGCCACCTACCCAAAACCCGCTAACCGAACACAATTTCAACCCCTAAATATTAAAACACATCCAGATAAAAAATAATCAAGATTGTCAAAAATCTTACCATTTGAGAAATTATTAGTGGCAGATTGCAACTGTGAGAATGTAAAGTTCTTCCAATGAGGCTTAAAATAACTCATATCCACCATTGGAGAAGGTGGAATCACAGGAAACTGTTCTCTAAAACTGCTACTTAATCTTCTTGATAATTGCAAACCACTAGTAATAGGATGCAAACACTTCTTAGATTTGCTTTTAATCAAATGAACAAAATCCATCCATTTTGAAAACTTTGAATCCTTTTGATGATCTTGATCACTTCCAGATGTGCTTTCTTTTGAGGAAACTGTATCAGATTCCAAACCCCTTAAATAATCCTCAAGAACACATGTGGGAGAATAACTGTCAACCTTCATCTTCTCCATATCAACAAATCTGCAATATTATAAATGGTAAAAACATATGAAAGTGCACAAACCCATATCCTTAATTGAACAAAGACACATAATTTTTCATTCTTTTTATAGAAGTGATGGGTGTCAGTTTGTTGGATCAAGACATGACAAGACAACCTATGAACCTTAGACAAAAGTTTTGGGAGGAAAAAAGATGTTTTGGTGTGTCTTTAATTTGATTTCTATGCTTTTTAAATATAGTATTTTAATTCATAAAAGTTTGTGAACATTGTTACGTAGAATATATATGTTACAAGTCCAATTTAAAGTGTAGAACTGAATAAACATTTGTACATGTTATTTTAACTGTCATAGTGTCATACATAAAACGGTTATATTTATCCGCATAATCATATCTCTTTATCTCTCCTAGCTACTATAACCAGGCATAACTGACCAGAAGTGTTTGATACGGTTTTATAGTATAGTCACGAGAAAACAACTATGGCATGAATCACCTAACTATTCATTAGCCAATTTTAAAGTAATAAACATCTTGGAAATCCATAATCAAAACATATAGATAAAAACACCAGAAATTTAAAAATAATTGGCAAGAGTTTGTAAAAATAAGGAACATAAATACATGCTATACCAAGGAATAAAACTAGATTAGGGTTTTTTTGGAATCACATGAAAAGTAAAAGGGTTAATAAATTTCCAAAAAAGGTATTAAATTGGTGCAGTAATCGAGGGAAGGCATTAAAATGACATCAGGGAGACAACACATGCACATGTACATCAGCACATGCTAGTAACTTGTTATTATGGATAAATGTAAAAAAGCATGATGCATATATATGTGTGCACATATAGATACATGAACATAAAGAGTGTAAAGTTGAATTTGAGGTTAAAGAATTAGTAAACATGAAGAGGGTTTGACCGACATACCATAAAGAAAAAGCTGAAGATTCTTTGTGTTTGTGTTTGTGTGTTGTGAAGATGTCCCAAAACAGAGGAGGGGGGAAACCCCAAATGAGAGAGAAAGAAAGAAAAGAGTGTTTAGAAAGAGAAAATGGTGAAAATGGAGTAAGGTGGAGAACAAGGCTTGTTGCAAATTAAGGTAGGTTTTATTGTATTTTCTAAAGTGAAAACTACTCGATTAGTGTACAGTGTTTTGATCATGTCACGTATAGCAAATTGATGTTCACAATTCGTGAATTCGTGATTACAATAATGTAAATTAAAGCGTGGAAAGATTCAGACCAATGTGTTGTTTGACACGGATCCTCTAAAGCGAGTTTCATGTCTACTTTTAAATGAACGTGTATGTTTCACACAGTAGTGGTTGTATTTATTAAAATGACTTGCATGCCCAAGATAACACAAAAAATTTTGGTGTTTCATATTATGGAAAAGAAGAAGTAATAACATAGGCCAATCTCCTAAAAGAGAAAATATGTTCTGCTCTGACTCGTGTCTAGTATTCTACTATTCTAACCAATTTTGGTAAAATAAACACCATGGTCAAGGTTACATGTGAAAGTGTTTAATATGGTGTTTCACGCACTTTTGGGCTATAACTTATTTCCTATAGTTAAGGAATTAACACATGAGAAATTTTATATACAACTTCAAGGTTTGTCCACTCGGCTATGTGAAAACTTTTATTCATTACCTTTTCAGGTTTCGTATTAACATAACTACTTTGGAAATTGATATCACATACAACTTAACTTAATTTTGACACACTTCGATTTATTGTAAAATAATCATGGAGAACACCAAATCCATTATTTATCAATTCTATAACTTATATTAAAGTGAAATCACTATGTACGGAGTTGATAAAATCTAAATTTCAGACACAATTATGTTTTCAGATCCGGCCCGGACGTCGACCCGGACGCCTTACCGGGTCAAAGGTTGGACCGACCCGGGAGGACAGACCGGTGTTTGACTCGGATGACGTAATAAATAATTTAAATATATATTTACATATATATACTTATATATATATAATTCATATACATATAAAAATTAATAATAACCAAAAATTATAATAATAACAAACTTTAATGTTTATCTATGATTTATATATTGTTTTTTAAACATATATGATATATGTTTGATCAATTAAGATATCAATGAAGCTTGGTTGGTTGGGTCATGGGTAATTATAAAAGTTTTCATCTTCAAAATGTCCTAGGTTCGAATCCCGGCATACACATTACATTTTGAATTTAATAAAAAAATTGGTTTTACTGGTTCACCCGTCGGGTCAACCGGCAAAACCGACCGGGTTTTTCAAAGCGGCCCAAATATACTAACCCGACCCAGTATAGGGACCGGGTCCCGGTCGAACCGGTCCGACCGACCCGACCGGGTTTCAAAACACTGCAATTACACAAGCCTTGTGAAATTTTGAAAGTTGAATTAAAATCTTGTATTGATGTCTGAGTTTGACACATGCCATGCGTCCATGCCACTAGAGTAAGTTTTTCAAAATCGTTTTCTATTTATGGATATAAAAGTTTGTGTAACAGAAACACCTTAAACAAATTTCATATTTATAAAATTCAATTCAATTTTTGACACACTTTGATTTGTTGCAAAACTCTCTTTCTCCTAAATAAAGGAGAATATCAAACTCATTATTTGTCAATTAATTAACTTATATATAAATAAAGTCGAATGTGTACAAATTTGATGAAAAATCATATTTTCATGTATTCTTCCGATGCAAAGCTTGGGAAAATTTAAAACTAGATTAAAATCTTATATGAATGTTTGTCCCATGCCACTAGAGTAATTTTTCATTTTTGGAGTCATTTTTTAACAATTTGTTCACCACCTTAGGTAAATATTACATAGTTCAATTTTGTTTGAACCAACATGTCGACTAGAGTAGAACTCCACAGTTAGCATGCTCAGCACCATGATGGGTGATCTCCTATAAAATTTCTATCCGGGCAATTAACTTATAAGAGCAAATCCTTGAGATCCTTGGTGACAAGCGTACACAAATGTTGGTAAGGAGAAGCCGAATGTTACAAATGATATAAGAGCCAATTTTGTTATGTTTAGTTTGGTGGGGTAAAGCTCATCGAACACGATGAGTCGGGGGTGTTTGTAACACCTTAAGAAAATTCAAGTTATATCCTGTCACAGGAGAATTGTTGAGCTATAAAGAACTCCATGCCTAAGATATCACCAACATATTTTTAGCATAATAGTAGTGGATTAGGAAAGAACTCCACAGTAAAGTGTGTTTAAGTGTAAGTGGTATAAAAAATCCATGATAAATGATTTCCCTATAAGTCTCCGCAATAACTATGCTAACAATTCTTACAAGCAAAAAATATGGTGTCACAATTTGTTTTTAACTAACTTGAATAATTCTATTAATTTGACGATCAGAAACAAAATTCTAACTATTTATTTCTAGATAAATAGTTATAGTTAATTACCCTCCTAGATTTCTTTGTAAAAATCAATTAAAGAAGCGAGAAAGTGTTGTGATTTCTGAATTAGGAAGCAATTACAAGTTTCAAAAAGGACTTCTTTAATAATTAATCAAGAAAATGATGGTTGAGTTGTGATTTGTGGAGTGACTATTACTCTAGTTATTTATTTAATTAATATTATATTAGATACACGCACAAAATATATACACACGTACCATACACGTGTGTGTCTTACAAAGGGAAATCAAATGATGTAACTCTCTCTCCAAGTGAATTAAATAAAAGAGGTTTTAAGTAGTTAATTTGATTATTGTAGGATTATTCTTTTTTTAATAACACCATATATGATATTTGGAAGATAAAAGAAGTCAAGCATCATAAATCGGATGTGTGAGGAGGGAGTTCAAACCTCACTATCACCAATTTATATGAGAGATATGAGGGATGACTCTGGCTTGCCAGGGTTCGAGTCCTGATCTCAATCGGTTTTACCGGCTCCTCGTTGTCGTGCCATTTGACGAGCGTGGGGGTCAGGTTTTATCTGGTGAATCCCTTAATAGGTGGACCGCTAGGGGCTCCGTCCGTCCGGACTAGTGGCCGGCTCGGGCTACCTTTAGCCAATGGGGGCCGCGTACGGAGTACCCGGCGTTACTTAATTGGTCGTTTTAAAAAAAGAAGTCAAGCATCAAAATCAAACACCTGTTAGCTATCACACATATTTTCTTACTCTTCATCATTCACCACGTCAGAGCGCGTTATTTCAGTTTTTCCTTCAACATTCAACCTCACCACTCAACTCATGTTATACTTCACTCCCTACCATTTCATATGTTTAAATTATTTAAATACATAAAAGAAATGAATATATAAAAGGAAAAATAATATGATTGAGTGAGATTGTGACTTGTGAGTAATGGGGTCATAAAATGGGAAACATGGGTGAGTTACGCAGTGGCCCTCATGCGCACCCCGTCACGCATGAGGAGAGGATGGGATGCTCGGTGTTTATGCATGGAGCATCATTTGAGCCATGTAGGCACCCCGTGTGAACCTCCGTAGTGTATACATGACATACTAATAGAAATATATAGAGAATTATAAAGTATTTTGAAAACAGTTTAAATATTGCATATACATTAGTAGAGTTTACATTATATTGATTCAAACAAGTTCAACTAGTAATTAATAAATAAATAATGTAAACATTAATCACTCACTGTCATAAGCCACCAGTCTCAAACTGACTAATTGATCGGTCAAAGTTGGATGCTTATGCTATATTGACTTTCAGTTAAGTTATGCAAAAATCTGGCCAAACTTCCATCCAAAATAACTACCATCCAAGTCCCAAGAGTATTCCACCCACAAAAACTAATATAAAGCTATTAAATATAAGTTTTTCAATTTTTTTTTCCATTTTTATATTAATTTATGTGTGATTAAATAATTTGATTTAACGAAGAATAAAAGAAAGATAAGAATCATGATGTTATGAGCGAATTCATGTGTGCATAAAATATATTCATGTGTTAGGATGATGAATAAAAACTCGAATTTAATCAAACAGTCATTTGCATAGTTAAATGTCAAATTACCTTCAACCCCCCCCCCCCCCCTTCCCTTCCCTTGTCCCCCGCCCACACACTTTAAAACGCATGTGTGATGATTCATCAAATTGCCATTTGAGTTTGAGGTGTGGAATTTGACTTAGGGGGTAACGGCAGAACGGTAAAACCATATTATATTATTTGAAGAATGTTATACTTAAATAAATTATATGAGTGTTTAGGATCACAAGCCTGATCAAGCTCGTGTATGTAGCTTGAGATCGAGCTCGTTTAATGTCAAATTTATTTAGCAATTCCGGGTATCATACAATTTAAACCCCAGTTTTAAATAGTTATATGTTTTTTGCTGATGATGGTTACAAGGTGTCTAATGTGTTAACAATAATGAAGAATTCAAATCATAGTTAACAACGAAGAACACTAAGCCATAAACGAAGTGGTATTATTCAATCACTATTTCAAGAAATTGATTTAGGGTTATTACAGAATTAAGAAAGGCGAATTAATCAGAAACGAGTGAGTAATAAGAGAGAATTGAATTAGTGGTTCCAAGCCCTAGATTTTGATTATAACAACCTGATCTTCATCGCTGTAGAACTTTCAAGGCAAAGTTTTATCTTCACCCCCTAAACTATCACCAGTTGTACTGAGAAAACCAGAAGCTTAAAACGACAGTTTAAAGCAACTTTCAACTAATGACAAATATATGTACCCTTGAAGTTCTTAATTTTCTTTTAACTAACTTCAAAATCTTTAATTCTGCTCACCCGTAGTCCCACATTGACCAAGATCATACATATCACTATGCAAGTTAGCTTTAAACCGTTTTACATGTGGCATTAGGGAATGTGATTGGATTGACTAGAGGAAGATCTAATAAAGACTATTCTATGTTTAGAGCTCTAGAGGAAGATTACTTCATGCTTGAATTAATTCATTGAAAATATTGATATGTATGATCTTTTAAATTGTAAATATATTGACCCAAAATGATAAAAAGATCATAATTATACGTAATAAATGATTATTGTTGTTTTGCAACATATCACATGCGATACAATCTAGGAAAATTACCTGCAATGATATTGTTCTTCGTATGGGCTATGGCATCAACTAATATCAAAGGTAAATCATTTACCTAACGTTTGCATGTTAGCCCGATAACTTTTATATTTTCTAGTCATGTTTTTGTTATTAAAAAAATAATATTTATCTTGTTTCTTGTTTATCTAGATCTAAATTGATCATTTTTATCACTAGATTGTCTGACTTGTAGTTTCCTATAATAGTAAGCTCATACACGTGGTAAATCTTATTGGGCAAATTACTTTTTTTAGAGACACTTTAATTCACATAGTTAAAGGTGATGATAAATTCTCTTTTCTGTTTACTATGAGCTAATCGAATGAACGGAAGAGATGAAACAGACAAGGAAACTGAATGGATAAAGAGCATTTATCATTATCGTTCTATTGACTTGTTTAATTAACCAACCTATGTGAATAGATGAAGAATTCCCATAATACTAAAGAAAATGGACATGGCGATGGTAGTGGTGGTGGTGGTGGCGGTGGCGATGATGGTGGTCAAGTGGTGAGGATGGTGGCGGCGATAGTGGCAATGTTGGTAGTGGTAGTGTCAGTGTTGGTTGTGGTGGCGGTGACTACGGTTGAGGCGGCTAGGTTGTGGTGGTAGTGGTGTTGGGAATGTAGGGTATGTGAAAGAGAGAATAAAATGAAAAATAAGTAGGGTTTCGATGTGTTTGAAATTTCTTGTGTGATAGGTGATTCGATTTCGATTGACCAATTAATTAGCATAGTCTTTTCTTTCATTGCCTCACAATGGTTCATTCACTTTCGCATGCTAATCCTGTATAACAAACACTACCCTACAATTGACAAAACTTTTGTTTGAACCAACTAACACTGCCCTACAATTGACAAAACTCTTATTTGGACCAACTAGACAGAGAAACATGACAAATAAAAGATTCAAAATAAAAACTGGCATAACTTGGCCAGGAATGGAGTTGTGAGGCCCACAACTAACGAACAAATAGGTCTTGACGAGCCGGATCATAAGTGTCTATAAATAAGACATTTCTTGTAATGATTAATTCGTTCGATTTATATCAAAAGTTTATTGAGAATTTTCTCTGTATTATTTATGCTTTGGCTTTACCTTAGAAGGAACCTACTCCCTAAATACACATATTGTGTACAGAATTGTATGTAAAGAATTCATATATTGAACACTGATAAAATTTATTTACCAACTATCTCCTTAACTGAAAATGTGTTTGTAGCATAAATACAAATAATAGATCTTAAGGGCGCGTTCGTTTCATGAAATGTAATGGATTGGAATTGGAATTTGCATAGGATTTGAAATTTGAAGGAATTGGATTTGAACTCTGAACATTTCAATAGGAATTTGAATTGAGGGGAATTGAAATCCAAATATATTCTTAATATGTTCGTTTAACAAACATGTACAACAATCCTATCAACTAGCTATTTAGCTAAGTTCCACTAAAGCGCCTGACTAAATGCACAACAAAAAAATTTATAACCTATTGGAAGGTCAATCCACCTGATATTTTTGGATTTGATTGAGAAACGAGCATTTATCTGTCACAGGGTGAAGTTACAAGTGAGCTGATGAAGCAGTAAAAGAGAGATTTGTTGTTTCATGTGATTTAGTTTTGATTTTTTTTCTCACCATTTAGTTTTGGTTGTACCGGATGATAATGAGAGACTAGGCGATTAAGGTGGCGTTCGCTAGTTTGATCCGTGAACTGAACAGATTTTATCTCACCACGCTGTCGTGTTTTCGGGCGAGTGTTCACGGGTGTTGGCCTTAGGTGAGGGTTTTCCTAGGATTGAATGTGAGTATATCCCGATGTCATGAATTTAGCCAGTAACTCATTTAGAGGATTCGTTGGCTGTTAAAAAAATATTTGAAATAGTTATAGTTATTATTAACATATATTTTTACAACAAAAGGTTGTAGTGTACATAGACTGAACTATTGACCTCATGTTCTACACTCAAATCATCGTACCACCTCACAAAAATGAGAATTAGTTTACCACATACTTAAATAGTTTGATCTTCCATTTATACATAATCATTTTTTACCAATCTAAAGATTATATATATATATATATATATATATATATATATATATCTATGAATAAAATACTATTCTACCTTATAAGTTATAAATACTTACCTTACATTTGAAAGAAAGCTTTGGATGGTTGTGAGTGGTCCTTCATCTTGAAGTCTAAGAATATATGGATCTAAAGCGTCATCATTATACTTATTACACACATACCTTTCTTTCACATTCACTCTCTTTCTCCATCTACCTTTGATTGATAACCTTATTTCTTTAAAACTTCATCAAACAAAAGTTTGAAGATTTGTTTTTGTTATGTTGTTAAGTTATTTTTACTGTATCATGTCAATCTTTCATTAAGAACATGCCTTGTAAGTTGTAACTAAACAATTTATTATAAAAGGATGTTTTGACTAGTTTTTGACCTCCTTGTTATTATTTAATATTAAAAACAACCAAACGATTTACAATGAAATGGCATGTAAGCGGAAAACAAGCTGCGCCGCAACCCCGTTTTTTATAGCAAACTCAATCCTACTAAAAACAAAGTTTCGGTTCTTATGAGCCGATAAGTTACTATTCATGACTTTCTGAACTCTATTCAAAAGGTCCATAGCATCCGAAGCTAAGAATTACGTGACAAACGATACAACATATAAGAATTACGTGTTGTGTTTTCTATCTCGGAAAAGTGATTTAATCTATTAAAAGAAACAATTTAACCTAATTAAGTGGTTGGTATAATAATAATAATAATAATAATAATAATAATAATAATAATAATAATAATAATGGGTGGGATGGCCCATTAATGGATAGTCACCGGGTACGTGAGTGGATGTTGGTTCTCCACAATAACTTACTACATACAAACTTTTTTTTTCTTTTGAAACGGGGGGGGGGATACTATTTTTTTTTTTTAACTATTAATAATGATTTTATACCAACTACTCATTTAATTAGTTAATTGACAAGACTAATTTTAGAAATCGATTGTAATAAATAACTTACAAAGCAAAAATACATGCTCATAAATCATATACTAGCCAGTTGTTCGCGCGATGCAGCGGTGTATGCACAAATATAACCGGTGTTAGTACGTTTGTAACCTCGCAACGGTACGTGCGTAACCCGACGGTGGTAGGCGTTTAACGTGGCATCGGGCGTGTAACCGGTGCCAGTAAGCGCGCCACATAATGGCTATACGCGAGCAACCCGATATGTATAAACAATGTCATCCACGTCACTGATGCTTGGACGCGCATAACAGGTGGCGACAAGCAAGAAGCAAATATGAAATGTACAATAATTTCAAATAAACTACTTTTAACAAAATCCTTTTTGACGGACATGTTCCGACCCGAAAATGTGTTAACCCGAACCTCGTTTTGACAAGAACCCTTTCGATCTAAACTCATCCCGACATGAACTAAATTTACCCTTTTTGTATAAACTTGTTCCAACCCAAACCCGTTCTAATACCATTAGTCGAACATGTCCGACCCATTGCCGATAATAACTGGTAATCATGTAACATGTTAGTTTTTAAAAATTAATAAACTATAGCAATATGATACTCAAATTAAAGATAATAAAATGCTCGTTTTTATGGTGTAATTTTTTAGAAAAAATATTAGCGTGTGAAAAAGTTACAGCCGTTAAAATGTTGTGGGGTAGTTGGTTATTAATTAAGGGGAAAATGTGTAAGTATTTAATATATTGACAAAACTTTATTAAAGTTGAAGGACCATTATTGTATATTATTTTTTAATAGACAAAGACTATTTTACCCCTACATTTTTTAAATTATATGCATTGCTACTTGTATAATATGCAACAAAAGTGATACCTCTTAAAATTTAAGAGGTCCCTCACTCCTATATTATATATAGTATAAATAAATAGTTTAAAACAAAATATAAAACTATTTTTTTCTTTTATCTAAAGTTCAGTTAAAAACGGGTTGTAAAGTCTTTTGTTTATCATTCTTCTAGTCCCATATATGCTTTTTGTGCGTCGGAAGTCCTAATCTTCAAAGAAATCCAATTGTTCCAATATAATTTGCAAGAGGTGCTCGGATTGCAGGGGAGATCAATCCTAACGAATCGATCTCACAGTAAACATGCCAGTCGCTCTTCAGCCCAGATCCAGGAATGTTGAATGGCAAAGGAGGAGCAAGGATCGAGTATTTTTTTTCACAAATATTAAATTCTTGAAATTCAGCATTACTGCTTAGGGTCGATTTCCAATGCCAAAACCAAACAAGCTTATCTTGGTGCACCCATTCTCCTTTTAACACACATTTTAGGCTTCTGGTTCAAACAATATTAATGGAAACAACATAGCTTAATTGGACTTTATCAGCCCAAGTGTAAATCCAAAACGGAATGTTGTTTCCACGGCCCAAAATACCTTTTATAGAGTAACAGTTCAATAAATTAGAAGATTGAGTTATTCACAGTTCACACTATTAAACGTTTAGACGTATAGTTCAAATAATAATATGGAGTTTCTTAGTAATAGTAATAACTAACAAATTTTTGATATTTGGCATTACAAATGATAGTGAAAGAACAATTTTAGAAAACTATGTCGGTTATAATGATGAAAGAATAATTTTAGGAAACTATATCGGTTATTGGTAATTTTAAATCTCAACCATTGATTAACATGATCCAATGGTTATGATTTATTCCTAGTCTTCCTAGAAAACTACTTATTTTTAGGATAACCCTCATATATATATGAGGGTTATTTTTAGGAAACTATTTTATCATACAATAGGTACGCGACATTCTGGAACGCCCATCTTCAATAACAATCCTAATCCTAAAATCACAATTACGCGAGTCGACCTCCGTCAACCTCTTCTCCCGTCGATTCCGTCCACCTTCACCATCGCCGTTCAACGATTCCGTCCATCATCCACCTTCGCGACCACCATCTTCTTCTGACACAGCCATCAATTGTTGCTCACATGTCAGTTGATAAAATTGCCCAATTGAAATTGAAATTGTTGAACTAATTGATCAATTAATCTTTGAAATTGGTACAGTTAATCATCAATTTGAAGTTTCAATTAATCAATTTTGAATTATGCAGAAACCCAGTTGCAGACGCTCCATATTTTGTTAATATGATCGAATCAATGATCAAATTAACGGTCGATTGACGATTGTTTGATGATTATGAGATTATATGAAGTGATTTCAGTGTTCAATTTCATGTTTACAAGTGTTTTTTTTTATAGTTTTAGAAGTTCTGAACAACCAGAACTTCTTAGAACTTCTAAACTTTATCAGAACTTCTAAACTTTTTTGAACACCCAGAACTTCTTAAAACTTCTAAACTTTATCAGAATTTCTAAACTTTTTTTAACAACCTGAACTTCTTAGAACGTATTAGAACGTTTAAAGATGTTCATTGTTTTTTGAACACCCAGAACTTCATTGAACGTTTTAGAACGTTTAAAGATGCTCTTTTTTGGTCAGATGGTTTAAAGGTTTTCAGTTTTGTTTCAGAACGTTTAAACATAATATTTTGAACCCTAATAAGAGCTCGATTGAGTTCTGCAATTCCATAATCGATTGACGATTCTAAAGCCTCTTACACATCAATTCGATTGATTAAATCATCAATTTTTGATCAATTTGAAGATTTCTTGATGTTCAGCGACGTTCAATTTTGATTTGGTTTTTGACTTTAGAGATTTCATACTTTAAGCTGTGATTAGAGTTTAGAAATTGGATTAGATTGAGCGACAAGTTCCGAATTCGGATCAGAGTTGATTTGTAATCGACGAATTTTGATTGCGAACTACTGTTGGGTTATTTACGATATTGCCACCGCGCGTTTTTTAATCAAACGCTCAGGAATGTCGCGTACCTAATGTATGATAAGCCATTATTGTACGTTAACCCACCCCTATATATATATATATATATTACTTTTACATCTTGAATGACAATGGACTAGTATGTCATTTAACAACCACATTGGAGAGCTTGTGAACACTCCCCACAATAGAAATTTCTGATAATAGAGTTGTCTACACGCCACGTTGTCGCTAAAGGCTTAGCTATATAGCGACAACCTAATCCACTTGTAGCAATGGGGATGCGATGGTGAAACCTATAGCAACCATGTCGTCGGTATAGGCTTGCCAACGAAGTATGGCGTGGTGATGTCGCTATAGGTTCGTGATATCAAATTCTTTTGTTGTAGTGTATATGTAGGTTTGAAATGGCCGGTGTTCGGAAAAGGGGTCCAAAAATACGCATGTGCAACGACGAAGGTGTGGGGCCCCCTCTCTAAAATACATTTTATATCGTTTATTGTTTTTTAGTGTGTTTTGATTTTATAGTGTTGTAAAAGAAATGAATTTTTTAATTAAAAAAATTGAAATCCAACGTAGCATATAAGGTGACGGTTTGATATCTATCTGCTTATGTTTATGTTTTAGTAATGTTTCCAAGGTTTGTGTTCAATAAAAGCTTGCTTCGTAACACCACATCAAATTAACACAATAAAGCCAAACAAAAATTATCTTTAGGCTTGAAGACAATTAACAAAAAAAAGTCGTGACATATAACCAAACCAAGTGTACCATCCCAAAAGATATAAACCAAAAACAGTTTAAAATTCACATAAGTACATAACAACTGTTTGATCCGAGTTATAAACCCTAAACTCAAAAACATAGAAAAGTGACATTCAAATTGCAACTAATTCACCCTTCTTCTCCATCATAAACTCAAAGGGATTTTCAGGAAGCAATCGAATCAGATCATCTTCACGTGCATCCGCAACTCTTTCACAACTTTTCGAACTTGATATCTTCTCCATCAACTTTTCGAACACAGGTGGTGAGGAAGGCTCGGGGTCCTCTAGGTAACAGCCATGAAAGAAAGGATGCCGAAGCGATTCCATAGCAGTGGGCCTCGCGTGTGGAGACCATGAAAGAAGTGAACCGATCAGATCAACCGCTCCGAAGCTCGCCATCGGTAACAATTCAGAAAGCCGCACACCGGGATAATTTGGAAACTCAAACTTCATATTTCTTGCAAGTTCAAGTCCCTCGAACCATGAACTTTTCGTCGGGGCGCCTAACACGTAGCAGATTCTGTGGAACACTCGTGGATCGGAAGAACCTTGAAACAATGGTCGAAAGGCGAGTAGCTCAAACATTATCGCGCCCATCGCCCACATATCAACAGCCGAATCGTAAGTCTCCGAATGTAGGAAGACCTCAGGGGCACGATACCAACTTGTTGTAACGATATCCGTGTACGGCCCGTCGTCTATCTCGCAGGCGGCACCAAAATCACTAATCTTAACTAGACCACCGGAAACTAGAACATTCGCGGGCTTGAGGTCACGGTGAAGGTAGCCGTTTGGGTGCAAGCATGCGAGACCTCTAAAGATTTGAAAGCAGACGTGTCTAACCTCGGCTTCTGAGAACGGCGCGTGAAGCCTTGATCGATAAACCATAAGATCGTGGAGGCTGCCTTGCATGCATTCAAATACCAGGAAGATGGTGTTGTGATCATTGATTAAATCCTTGAGTTTGACGATGTTCTCATGGCTGTTGAATACGAGTGCTTTGACTTCTCTTTGCATCATGGTCTTGTTCGATGATTCGTACTTTGTTAGCAGTTTCTTGATCGCCACGGTTTCACAAGTCTGCTTGTTGAAGGCCTTCCAAACAACACCGAATGTACCGCTTCCAAGTTGTTCGATTATTTCATATTTGTCCATGGTACTTACTGCCTATACATACAAGATTATTATAATCAAGAAACACGTATAGGAAGGTGGAATTAATAAGCTAGAACTGCAAATAAATGGTTACTTACCGAACACGCAACAAAGGGATTAAGAGATCGAAAACGAAGAACTGAATATTGTTGTTTGTGAAGTAGTGATTGCATATATGGTTGCTTATTTATGCAACTCCTTGAGGATTTCTCTCACTCGGCCCGATAATATTAATTAGTTACTCTTTATAAGTATATTATTCAAATATCCTTATATTTTTAAATTATAAAATTTATGTTACTGATTATTTTTATCTTTTCATGAAATATTAAATGTAATATTTATCAAATATCTTATCATGATTATTTTCAAGTATCATAAATACTACACTACATATTTTATGTAACTTTTAAAGAAATCATATAATTTACTAAATTCTAAACACAATTAAATCGGGCAAACGGTCATAGTATTATACTAAGTGTAGACTAGAATATAAGATAAAGTGAACCAATAACCCATTTAACATATTAAAACCTAAATAATAGTTAAATAAATTGTGAAACCAAAAATACAATTGCAAAAAATAAATTAATATAACACCTGCCCTTTGCGCTTTTGGCATTTTGAGTTCTGCCCTTCGCTCCTTTCACAACTGACGAGTGTCAAATTCAGCACCATTGGATCAGGCGACCAGCCCTCGGAGACAAAAAGCCTCTAATTTGCTCGATTTTCAGCCCCCCATAATGACCCTCCTAAATAATTAATAATCATTTATCTATAATTTCGATTTTCAAATTCAATATGAGTAGAAAAAAGCAAGGTTATCTTTTCAAGTAAGACGAAACCTACAAAATTTTTTCATGGGTTTGGCCGTCTGCCGTCGTATTCCTTTAACAATCCTGTGTTTTTTCTTATTGAAAAGGTGCCATGTATTATGATTTCCCTAGTTGACTTCTTGATTACTTCACTTACTTTCAATATGCATGTTAATCCAATAACTTTGGTTGTCCAATCCTTACCCTAGTCAAATGTAAAGACAAATGTAGTGGTCATGTGTTTCTTATTAAAAGTTCATATGATATAACATAAAAAGAAAATGTAATAACATATTAGCATGTACGTTTGTAAAAGCTTATACAACTAACGTCCCATGAACAGGCAACGAACTTGCATTCCAAGATGTGAAAGTATGACTACTTAGGTAAAACTAATAACCTATTGGTCTAGTGGAATTTAAGTTATGAATTAAATTCCATGCAAGTATAAGGCAAAGGTGTTAAAAAGTTTTCTGTTTGAGAAAAACTTGAAATAAAAAATACTCAAATAAAATAAAGTGAATTAGTTATTTTATTTAATATTATCTAACTAACACCAATGAACTAGTGGATAATTGATAATAAAGAAACATTTGATTCCTGACTCGTCATTTAATTTTGGCGACACCGGGTGAAGATGAGAGATTAGGCGAATATGTGACGTTCACTAATTAAATCCTTGAACTAAACATGTTTTATCTCACTGCACTGTCGTGCCTTAAATTAGGGGTGTTCAGAATTCGATTCAAATTCAAAACATTCAAAATTTGATTCGATTCAAATTCGATTTCTAAGATTCGAATTCGTTTTTAGAAAATTCAAGTTCGATTCGATTCGTATTCGAGTATAGTTATCGAATAAGAATTTATTATTTATTATTCGATTCGAATTCAAATTAATATATAGGGTCAAGTTATTATACAAAGGGTAACAAAAATGAGAAGTGTGAGAAGCCATAAATAATTGACATGTGTCAAGTGGGGACCAAAAGAAAATGGGTATAGAGGTAATTGTACACATTTTCTCTCTCCACATGAAAGACACATGTTAATACCCCCATCATTATAGAACGTCTATAATTTTTCCGTATGATATTTTTTTTAAAAAAAAATCATCATAATAACAAGCATTTTTTTATCTTTAATATGAGTATGATTTTTGTTATATAAAAATTAAAACAAAAATCACGTCATTGTGTCTTTTCGCACACCATTGTGTCTTTTCGCACACAATTGTGTCTTTTTTCGTCATTGTGTATTTTCGCACAACATTGTGTCTTTTCACACACCATTGTGTCTTTTCGCTTATCACTGTGTCTTTTTTCGCCATTGTGTCTTTTTTCGTCATTGTGTCTTTTCGCATTATATCTTTTCGCACACCATTGTGTCTTTTTGCTTATCATTGTGTCTTTTTTCGCCATTGTGTCTTTTTTCGTCATTGTGTCTTTTCGCATTGTATCTTTTCGTACACCATTGTGTCTTTTCGCTTTTCATTGTGTATTTTTTCGTCATTATGTTTTTTCGCACACCATTGTGTCTTTTTTCGTCATTGTGCCTTTTCGCACACCATTGTGTTATTTCGATTATCATTGTGTCTTTTTTCGCCATTGTGTATTTTTTTCGTCATTGTGTCTTTTTGCACACCATTGTGTCTTTTCGCTTATCATTGTGTCTTTTTTCGCCATTGTGTCTTTTTTCGTCATTGTGTCTTTTCGCACATCATTGTGTCTTTTCGCATTGTATCTTTTCGCACACCATTGTGTCTTTTCGCTTTTCATTGTGTATTTTTTCGTCATTATGTTTTTTCGCACACCATTGTGTCTTTTTTCGTCATTGTGTCTTTTCGCACACCATTGTGTCTTTTCGATTATCATTGTTTCTTTTTTCGCCATTGTGTATTTTTTCGTCATTGTGTATTTTCGCACACTATTGTGTCTTTTCGCTTATCATTGTGTCTTTTCGCACACCACTGTGTCTTTTCGTACACCATTGTGTCTTTTCGATTATCATTGTGTCTTTTCGCACACCACTATGTCTTTTCGTACACCATTGTGTCTTTTCTATTATCATTGTATCTTTTTTCGCCATTGTGTCTTTTTTCGTCATTGTTTCTTTTCGCACACCATTGTGTATTTTGGCTTATCATTGTCTCTTTTTTCATCATTCTGTCTTTTCGCACACCATTATGTCTTTTCGCTTATCATTGTGTCTTTTTTCGTCATTGTATCTTTTCGCACACCATTGTGTCTTTTCGCTTATCATTGTGTTTTTCCGTACATCATTGTGTCTTTTCGCTTATCGTTGTGTCTTTTTTCGTCATTGTGTCTTTTCGCACACCATCGTGTTTTTTCGCTTATCATTGTGTCTTTTTTCGCTATTGTGTCTTTTTTCGTCATTGTGTCTTTTCGCTTATCATTTTGTTTTTTTCGTCACTGTGTCTTTTTGCACATCATTGTGTCTTTTCGCACACCATTGTGTCTTTAACTTGAAACGTAAAACACAATGGTGAATACGTATAACACAATGACCTAAAACGTAAGAAACAATGATAAATACGTATAACACAATGACCTAAAATGTAGGACACAATGGTTAATATATATAACACAATGACTTGAAACGTAAAACACAATGGAAACAACATATTACACAATGACACAATGGAAAACAAAAAAACACAATTTAAAAACCCATTAATTTTATATTTTATTTTTATATAACAATATGATACTCATATTAAAGATAAAAAACGCTTATTATTATGGTGAATTTTTTTTGTTTAAAATAATGTCGTATGAAAAAATTATGGACATTTTAAAATGATTGGGGGAATTGACATGTGCCTTGCATATGGAGAGAGAAAGTCAACAAAGGTGAGTTATTACCTTCATACCCTTTCCATCAATTTTTATTTATTAAATTAATCTCAGCCATTCAAATCTAAGATCAATGGACTGGATTCCTTCTCACCCTTCTCATTTTTGTTATCCTTTGTATTTTAACTTTACCCTATATATATATATGTTTAAGTTCAAGAAAAAAAACAAATTATTGCAAGAAATGAGATAAGTGAATATTAGCCACTAGTTTTATTTTAGGTTTTAAATATTTAAAAATAAATAAAAAAGATGTAAATGCAACAGTAAATGCACTCTCTCTCTCCAATTAATACAACTAATATAACCATAATAAATCTCTCTCTAATTAACACATCTAACTAATTAACTATAATAATTAAAAAAAAATAAAAACACTACTTTAGTTTTATTTTTTATATACACATTCTTCATTTTATTCAACATAAATACAATTTATTCATATAATACTATATCTTTATATTAAAAAATTAATTTCCACTCAATTTATTAGCATATATCAACGTGTTTTTTAACACTAAATATCAAAACACAATATATATATATATATATATATATATATATATATATATATATATATTTCAATCGGTATGCTTATAAAAATTATTGTCATAAATAATAATAAAAAATATCATACAAATGTGTCCATTAAATGTAAACAATAAATATACAATATACACAAAGTTATATAACATACACTTGTTTAGAGCAATAAAAACGTATAACATACAAAAAAAATACAACTTACATATGTAATTCGACATCAACAATTATATAAACTATACAAAGATACACATATCCTACATATGTGTAGGTTATATGTTTTTCGTATGTAGGTTATATTTGTTCTTATTCTTAGAACAAGTGTAAGTTATATGTTTTTGTGTAGATTATATATTTTTTATTGACATTTAATGCAAACATGTGTAAGATAGTTTTTTGTATTATTTATCACAATGTAACTACGTATTGATGGGTATTGATATGTTGAGTTTGAAGAAATTGGTTTTGAATAAAAAGAAATTAATGTATAAATAAATTGTATTTGTGTAAGATAAAATTTTCATGTGTAGGTTATATGTTTTTCGTGTGTAGGTTATATGTTTTCGTGTGCGTGTGTATTTTATTGATGATGAATTTTGTGTGTAGGTTATATGTTTTTCATGTGTAGGTTATATGTTATCATATTTTTAGAACAAGTGTAGATTATACGTTTTTGTGTAGGTTATATGATTTTTTGTTGATATCTAATTCAAACACATGTAAAATAGTTTTTTGGTATTATTCGTTATAATGTAAGTATGTGTTAATGGATATTAATATATTGAGTTGGAAGAAATTAGTTTTGGATCGAAAGAAATTTTAATGTATAAATAAATTATACTTGTGTAGGATAAAAATTCAAGACACAAAAAATAAGTTATAAAAATAAACGAGTTTTCTTAATCTTTTCCAATTATAATAATTTAATTAGTTATATTAATTAAGTAGATAAGTATTAATGCTTTCTTTATTTAGCTTTAAGCATTTAAAACTTAAAACAAAACTAGTGGCACATATTCATTTTTCGCATTTGTTGCAATAATATCATTTCTCTCTTAAACTATCTTTATTTATATATATATATATATATATATATATATATAAATTCATGATTTTTAGCCAACTTCTTAGCCCAAAAATTTCAAGCTAAGATAGTAAAACCAAAACAATTGTCTTTAAAATCTCGAAAACCAAATTTTCGATTATGATTAAGCCCAAAATCATACCAAGTTAGCCTTTATTTGAATCCCTTCTTACATCACTTTATGCACAACTCTTAACTTATCTCAAAAGTCTCAAAACACAAAAATGTCATGAAAACACTAGAACAACATAGTGACAGAAGTATGTTAAAAAACATGCAAACTTTCTAGTCTTGAGATCAGGCTAAACCTTGGATGCAAGATTTGACTCAGACTCGTTGACTTTTTTAGCTTCAAACTTATCAATAGCTACTTGAAGCTCATCTGAACCACCAACCGCTCTCATGGTGTAGAAATACACCCCAAATACAAATCCGGTCAAACCACCCGCAACAACCAGGTTCTTGGTCTTCGGTGCCAGACTCCCAAATCCCGCCATTTAACTCGATCAATAATCTTAACCTACATAAAATTCAACAAGAACATTAAAAATCAGTGAATCATTTACACAAATAATACACTATAGAATTAAAGTATACAAGACAACCTTCATACATATAATAGATGTGGGTCCCACTTGTTAACTAGCTAAAGGTGGCAATTTTAATCCATTTATTATGTTTTTCCTTTTACTCTATTTACAATGTTAACTAATAGCTAATTTTTCTTTTCTCAAACGATAAACAGGTCAGTCTAGGTTACCAAATGAACAAGAAATGGGCATGCCCTTCGTTCATTTAACCTAACCGAGCAAACGATTGAACAGAAACAATTAACTGAACATAGTTGGTTTTCTTGTTCATGTTCATTCATTAAGAAAGCGAGTGTGTTTGTTTGTTAATAGTATTAACAAACGAATCAGGAATGAACAAAGTTATATGTTTGACCTAAAAATTTAATAAAGCCAGACTAAATTGTATGAGATGATATCTTAATTTTATAAAACAAAACTAAACTGTAATGAGCCAAAATACCTTAAATGAATACATAAACAAAACAGCATAAGTTTCATATTCTAAGTTAAAACAAATGAACAAAAAAAATGTTCATGTTTGTCCGTTTATTAAATAAACGAACGAACATTCTGTTGCTGTAACATCCTAAAATTTTAATTAAATAAAGAAAGTTATGTTTAGTGATTTCACATTGTTATTATTTAATGTCGAGTAAGGAGGGAGTTGGGCTTAAATTGCGTAAGATGGGTTAAATGAGAATGGGCCTCGGGTCCGTGGGCTTAGAGGGATATAAATATCCCATCCCAAACCCAATCTTTCATTTCCACCTTCTTTCTTCACACACTCAAAACACACACATTCTAACCGATCAAGATTCGAAGCCGAGACCCGAGATTTTGTTGATAGATCTGAGTTGGTAAGGTAAGAACAAATCCAACAAAGCTAATATTACTGAAAATGGTTAGGATTGGATGGGTTAACCGGACCCGAATCCCAAACTGCCCAAATCGGACCCCTAAAACGTCGATTTTAGGCCGATTTGATGGTTGGGATTTGTAGGCGCCGATCATACGATTCCGTGGGTACCAAAATCGAGTTATTTGGCTAAGAAACGAAGGAGTTATGGGCAAACAGATCTGCAGCGCGATAACTTCGCCTGCAAGATTAAGTTCGCCTGATGAACTTCGCCTTCAAACGTAACTTCGCCTTCAAGCGTAACTTCGCCTAAGGATAACTTCGCCTACGGCCAAGTTCGCCTAAGGTTTAACTTCGCCTGAAGCCAAGTTCGCCTAAGGTTTAACTTCGCCTGAAGCCAAGTTCGCCTAAGGTTTAACTTCGCCTGAAGCCAAGTTCGCCTAAGGTTTAACTTCGCCTGAAGTGAAGTTCGTTTAGAAAATAAATTAAAAACCTAATGGAAAATGTGTTAAGGCAGTTATCGAAAATAAAATTTTTCCAAGCTGACCTGGCAGCTTAACCCCAGCCAGGGGCTCTGCCCCTTGGACCCCGCTAGGGGCTGCCGCCCCTAGAACCCCGCTGCCCCCGGACCCCCGTTCGTTGTGGGTCATATATAGATAGAAATACAAAACGAGTAGTAGTAGTTAATTGATATGTGTAAATATTATACAGTTAGCCGAGCCCAGTTAAAGAAAGGAATTACGATCAACGGCGAGCGTAACAGGATCCAGGTGAGTTTCTAGCCCCATTCCTTGTTATGTTTTCGGGGTTGTGTGCATACTTGATGTGTTGTTAATACATTTATCCTAAGTGATAAGTGTATGCCATATGTGATATATGTGATATGTATGAATGATTGCTTGATGGTACGTGAACGATCTTCGGATATTGCACGTACTGTCAGGTTGTAACGTTATAAAGATGGTAAGTATGATATGTATGTTTATGTGTATGAACGTAATAAAGTTAATAAAAGAAGGAAATGACGGTTGTATGGTTGTATAGTTACGAAAAGGGTACCGAGCCCTAATAATACTCGAGGTATGATGTATGGTTGTATGGTAACGAAGAGGGAATCGAACCCTACTAATATTCGAAAACAAGGGACCAGACCCTTATAATATCTGTGATGTTAGGGACCATACCCTTATAATATCTGTGATGTTAGGGACCAGACCCTTACAATATCTGTGAGGATAGGGACCAGACCCTCATAATATCTGTGATGTTAGGGACCAGACCCTTATAATATCTGTGATGTTAGGGACCAGACCCTTATAATATCTGTGAGGTTATAGGGCGAAAGGCTCTTTAAAACGTATGATTATGAATGTAAAGAAAGAATGTAAGTAAGAAAGAAAGTATGTAAGTAAGAATGATGGTATGAGTACTTATGTGTGTATGAAAGAAAGTTATGAGGTTAAGTACGTATGTATGTAATAAGGTATTGTATGGTATTGTATGATTAACTAGAACTCACTCAGCGTAGCTGACTTTTAGTATGCACGCAGGTGAGTAGGATGAGACAGCTGGCTTGAGTGGAGGACACATGGCAGAAGACTAAAGCCTGGCATCTGAAGATCTGATATGTTTTACAAGTTATGTTTTGATTTTGAAAGACAAGAGGAATGTTTTAAGACATGATTATGAATTGATATGTAATGTTTTATGAAAGTTTTATATTCCGCGTAAAGTTTTTAATTAACTCTGATATTTAGAACTGTGTTTATGAGTAAATCCAACACGAAAGTAGGGTTACCGGGTTCGGGGCCTTACAGTTGCACAGTTCATGAACGTTCGGTATATGTATAGGCTTAGGTCACTTAATGTTATGAATAGGCAGTTATTTACTCCAGTTCCATTGGCAAACCAGAAGTTTAAATTATTTACTTTATTTCTTTTTTTTTTTCAAATGTAGCATATTGCATTCTAATCATAAACCGTGACAAGAAGACCAATGTGAATTACAAAAGCAAGTGAAAAAAGCAAATGTGATATGATCTATAAGGTAACCATATCAACAAGTAAGTTAAGATCAACTCTTCATTTTATTAACATACTAATTAGTCAGCATAACTATGATCTTCTCAATTAAGTATTAACCTACTCAAACAGACAATGTGATTGAGGGACAATAATTGTAGACAAAACTTGCAACTCATTTTAGAAACAATAACGCAAATCAATTACAAGAAGTTAGGTACATCATGTTAGCAATATAAATTCAGTTTTAGACTTATGTATTATCAATTCACTTTCAAACTCATCTTTTAGATGTATCAAGTATTGTTTTTTTTTTCAGTTTTGTTACTGTATCAAAAATGACAGGTGGCTGCAAGTTTGTTCTATATATCTAGTCTCCAAAACACACGGTCCGCCTGAATAATTTAACCGAGAAAATCACATTTATGTTGGTTAACTAGTATGCTAACATAATCAACAGTCGACATGCCTATACTTGTTGATAATGGGTACCTCACATATCAATATTTACTATTCTCACCTGTTTTTGTAATGGAAATTGATTTGCTGTCATAAATAATTAGAATGCATTATACAACATTTTGAAGAAAAAGAAGATTAGTTATGTTCTTCTAGCAAAATAATTAAAAAGTAACGGTGATTATTGTTTTGACCAAATTATAAAGTTTTATAGCATGCTCTCGCCCATACGAGCCGTATAAACATTTGGGGATGGTGTATGAGGATCACATCCGTATTAGTATTAAGCTAAACCTCACTTTCAAACTCGGTTCCACTCAAATTATATTATGGCAAATATGTTAATACATTTACATATGTAGGAGAAAGTTAACTTATAAATGAAATTAACGTGTTAAAAGTGAGAACATTTGTAGCCCAAAGCCGAAATAACAGAAACTAAACAAAACCAATAGTTTATTTTATGTTTTTGTAACACGCAACCAAAACCAAAGTAAAGTAGTAAACCGACTTTACAGATTAGAATGTTAACTTACAAAAATTTAGTAACTGATCATTATTTAACAAAAACAAGTTTTTTAACCTCGCGTTGCCAGGAGATCATATGAATAGTCAACAATATAGACAGTTTTCGAAGCCAACACAGCGCTACCACCGTCAATGGTTCCGTATTGAAGCCCATGAATGCAGTGGCGAAGCTCGGGCTTCGTCATGGCGGTGACCGAAGTCACGAACCCAAAAATTTTCGGGTCGACAATTCGGTTCGGGTCGGATCAAACAATATGACATCTATATATCTAAATTTTTTCATTCATTCAAACGATTGTTCTTACAATAAAAGTAAAAAAAAAAAAAAAACTAGATGATTGTTTAACCAGCAAAGACCTAAAATATTCATAATAATGAGAGAACCGAGAGGAATGGTGAGTACCTTAGAAGAAGAATTACCTAATTAAGAAGATTCAATCAATTCCCCCAAATCCCCAATTCTACAATTACAAACCCTAATATTATAATCCTTAAGCACTAATCAATATAAATCCAATACAATGTTTAACAACAACAAAAAGATGAAGTATTACCTTGTTGACAAGGCTGAGCGTCGGCGGTAGGCGGTGGCGTAGACGGCGGACGGCAAGCGTTGGACGGTGGTCGGACTAGGGTAGGAACAGCAGGGCAGTGGCAATGAATTATAATTCCCGTTTTTTTTATTAAACAAGTTTGACTTTTACAAGTAGCCCCCTCAACTTTGAGCTTTACAAAAACAATGTGTAGCATTTTGGAAATATACGTTGGGGGTGACTGCGCTTAATACCTGTAAAAAATTTCGGAAAAAGTCGTGGAATTTACCCTATGAACGGAGAAAACGGTAGTGGTCGGGGCCACCCCGGGTCCCTTCATAGCTGTGCCCCTGCGCTTAAGACGTTATCAACTAAGATGAGAAAGTTGTCAATGTCCGCGGGCGAGGATGGTGGTAAAAAGAAGAAGAGGAAGGTACCGAAACAGGTTGTTCGTACGCCCACGATGTAAACGTTGTAACCGAGCGGTTGAAGGAGTTTGTGGTGAACGAGTTGAATGGTACCGAGTTGACACTTGTGATTCAAAAGATATTGTACAAGTCGGATACGAAGAAAGTGTTAAACAGGTTGAATATGCCAGTTATGCAACTCGAGACAAATGAGTTCTTGACGGATGATGAGAAGCGAGTTCTTGATAAAAGCGAAGGCGAGATTGAGGTTCGAGTGTTGGGGCCGACGTTGGAGATGTATGAGAACCCGATGAAGCTAAGGAAGTGGCGTATGTCGAGTACCGAGAATTATGTGTTGACGACAAATTGGTACAGGTTTCGGTCGAAGAATAAGTTGCTTTTGAAGAAAAAGTCGACGATTCAAGTGTGGTCGTTTCGTGGGGCGGATAAGCGGTTGGGCTTTGTGGTTGCGTGTGTGGAGGAACCGGAAGTCGAAGACTACGATTCTGATTCTTGAAGATGATCTTGAAGATGTATCATGGATTTTATGTTTAGTTACATTCATTTGTTATATTTGAATCATTAGATCATGTTGAACATTAGTTCAATGGAGTTACTGACATATCAAATTTGCTTTATTAATCATTTGTTGTTTCAATACTTGTGTTTATTTTTTGTTTTGTTAGTTGTACATTAGGTGACATGTATTATTATTATTATTATTGTTATTATTTTTATTATTAAATGCTAGTATTTAGACACACATGTGAAATACAATTTGATAAGTTATGCAAAGTTAATATAGTCAATAGGTAATTGGGGCCTTGGGGGGCTTTGAAATCCCAAACTTTGTATTATACAAAAAGTGTTCCTTGGGATTTTTGTGCTTTTTGACTTAAAAATAGTTTTATGTACTTTATGATCAGGCTACTGGGCCGGTTCTAAGCCCAATAAAACTTTGTCAAAACTCGGAACACATTTTTGATCAGTTTGTAACTTCGTGTATCGAACTATATTCAGTTTTAAAGTTTCTTGGGCTTTCGGCTCAAATTAGTATGAAAAGGGGTTATTGGGCCAACGAAACCTAATAAGCTGTTTTAATTAGACTTGTACAAAACGGGTTACATCCCAAACCCGTTCGTGTATAAATCCTATCTGGGTTTATCAAGGCACAGTCAAAAGTGATTTGGAAGAAACTGGATTGGGCTTAAAATCGGTTTCAAGGCTAGAATGTTTAGCCCGATCAAACTGGTTTGGATCGGGTTGAAACCAGTTTAGAAAAAAATTAACCCTGTTTTTTTGCATGTTTTTCAAATCTGGCCAGGTCCAAAGTGAATTGTGATGATAAAAAATCAAATGTTCTATTCACCCACTGCTAGTACGACTGTTTAAAACCCATACCAAGTAACCAGTTAATGGATAATTGAGCTATGTTTATTTACATTTAATGGACTATTTTGTGTAACGAGTTAAATGTGTATTGGGCCGTGTTTTTTGTTTTTGGATTAACTGTTTGTTGGGTTTTAAACAGAAATAGTAGATTTAATTAAAAAAGGTTTGTGAGTTTAATTGCAATTTGTTTAAAGACTATTATTTTAAAACTTTTTTATAAATAAAGTTGTATTTTTGAAAACCGAACCTGACCATCATAATAAAAAAATAAAAAATAAATAATAAATAATAGATTCTATAATTATCATATTCTTTATTGAAAATTATTAACTAATAATCCTCTAATTGTACTCCACAACTGAATTTAAGAAATACTAAAAAGAACATTCAAGCCAAACCCAATACTTTGTTGTAGCCCAAACTCAATTTCTGTGGGCTTTTTTGGCCCATAACAAATTAATTGAAGCCCACTAGTTAGTTTCTTTGGTGCAATGGTGCAATTGTCAAAAAAAAACGAGATTCAAAATTCAATGTACAATATAATATCTGAAACAATTTAGATTAACTCGTACGATCAAATTCGTTTTTGACTCAGTTTAAGCCTGTTATCGATGTCAAGCCAAGACAATATAAAAATAGCTAATATAGCGTAACGCTAACATACCGATGCATTTAGTAAATAATAAACCATGAAATAAGGTGTCTAAAAATAAACCAATCCATGTGTTCTCTTCTAAAGTGTTAAAATTGAACACATCTAAAATTTTAAGGACAATATAGTAATTTACTTCTTAGCATGATTTTTCTGGTAAGGCAATGCACAAGAAGATACACCATTATCATTATAACCTTACCATCTCTATTATTGTAACAAAGCGACCAAAAGTATGTTGATTTTCATATGATGGACCATAACTAGCTAGTACTACCTTACCCATCATTAAAATATTCTAGGTATTTGTCGGACAATAATTTCACAGCTAATATTAGGACAAAAGGAATTATAATATTAAAAATAAAATGATCCAATTACAATAAAGAGGCAGGTAAGCGGGCAACAAGCTGCGCCGCCACCCCCTTTTGAATGGCAAAACCGATCATACTAAAAACAAAGTTATCGTTCTTCGGCGTCGATGAGTTACTGTGCACGACCCGCTGAACTCTTTTTAGAAACGTAGCAGCATCGGGGGCAATCCTAATTTTGATGGATTCGTACGTTTGTGTTGTTTTCTACAGGCATTCGCGTAGGAGAAGAATGATTAGAACGTAGAGGGGTATCTCTCATCTTTCTAAGAGAAAGGTAACCAGACACTAAGTTACATTATGTCAATATACCCGATATCAATATATATAATTGTGAGGTTCGTAAACTACACTATATAAATTATCCCCTAGACTTAAACTACGCTATAGGAGATGCATTTAGATGACGTGACAAATTTTTGGAAAGAATGACATCGTAAGAGGTTGACATTTAAGGATGATGCATATGGGTATATGCCTTGCATTTAAGGCATTATGAGAAGGAAGCTTGTGGAAATGAAATGTTGAGCAAGCTGACGTGGCACGGACAATAGGAGAGAGAGAGGGTACACGTCTTGTATTGGTGATGGTCTTAAGTTAAGGCACGTATCAGAGAACATTTGTCCACTTCTTTATTTGGTTTGCCATTTGTTCCATATGCTAAGATATTCATACTGTTGTTTGACAATGTTTGGTGTTTCCAGTGGTTAATTGTGAATGGTTAAAAACATTTGTTGAAGGCTCGAAGGACTTGGAAGATCTATAGGGCACCAAAAGTTACAAGTTCAAAGAGGCCACAAACGGGTAGATATGGATTAAGAAAAACTCGGAAATTTTCATGGTAAAATTATTGAGAAGAATGTTGTAGGAAGCGGAGATGAGAGATTCACAGCGCTTTAAGTTTGATTGGTTTAAATGGGTACCAAGGTATCTTGTTTCATGTGAAGATTGTTACAGGACCGGATTTTGTTAGCCAAGAATCTGATTCTTATGGATTCGATGAGCGAAGACTGTATAACATTCATAAATATGAGGTCGGTTTTCAAAGTGTTTTTTTCATTTACTGAAAAAATAAAAAAATAAGTAAAATTTCTAGACATTTCCTCACATGTTCATATTACAATTCATGACTTCACTTGTAAAGGACACATGCGTTGTCGACCACATTTTTTTTGTCATTTTGAAATATATTAATGACTTTTTGTTAAATGTTGTACTCCAAACATATTTTGCATGATTAACCAACTTATAGTAACAAAAAGTGATTATATAATGTTGTAGATTATTGATCATACTAAGGGCATTTGTATTATCAAAAATAAAACATATGTATAAATAATCACATCGTGTGCTCGTATAATCGAAAGATAAAACAACGAATTAGGATTGTAGATTGAAATAAAGACGTCACAACAGTACTTTAGGATTTTAAAAAATATAAGATATGGTCAAATAAACAAAATACCACATGATTATTCTGTTATAGAATGTGTTTTTAAAATGTCCATAAACCTATGCTAAGATTTTGAAAAACTCATTAAACTTTTTTGTGTTCTTGTTAACTAAATCCAACTAAAATAAAATTTTAAAACTCTATAACCCAAGTTGTTCTTGTTAACTCATTCCATTATTAACCAAAAACTGAGTTGACCCAAGTTTCAAAACTGAATAATCGAACCGCTTCTAACAAAAGCTAGTAGGTTTTTAAAGACATGGGTCATTTCCATAAAATCTTTAATGACTTAACCGGCGGTATGGGTCATTTGTCATGGCATTTTCTGCAGACATCGATTTGGTACCTTCCCCACGTTCTTTTTGGATGTATTCAAAAGCTATGATATGAGATCCATCATGAGGTGGTAAGATAATATATATATAATGTCTTCATGAAAGGATCATTGAAAGATGATAGAATAACATACATATATATCTTGTTTAGAAAAATATAGATTAGGAAGATTTGAGTATCTTTCAACTGTACAAAGTGTTTTTTTTTGTTTCATATAATAATCTTCGGTTTCTCTTTAATTAGTCAAGTAAATCATTACAAGAATCATAGTCAGACTAACATAGTTGTACTAGTGAACTTATAAACATAAGTGTGCGACGTACGTGTGTTTAGGCCAACCGTTCTCAAAATAAAATGACAATCTTATTTATTATGTGCTAGTTTAAGGCCCGTGTACTACACGAGTAATTCTTGAAAATACAATAATTAATTAATAATTAGTATACAAGAAACAATAATCCGTTAAACACCATTAATACAGTCGTTGTACAATTGTTTTTAAAACAATTTTAAAGTAAAAGATAATTATAAATATCAAATGTTTGTTAGACATAAATTTTAATAATGGTAACTATTATTTTATTATTATAAATTTGTTAGAAAATGTGAGGTTTAATTTATGAGTGACAAGTGTCAAAACTTGTACCTTTTTATTAGAGAGTATAGGTATAAATTGTATTACAATACAAAGGAACCAGAAAAGAAATTACAATGACAAACATAACTATTACAATACAAATTTGGAAATGAATACAAAGAACAAAATATAAACAAAATAAAAAACTACTAACCAGGTGGGGTGGCTAGCTATCAAGCTCATAAGATTTTAAAAGTATTTGTAAATTTCCCTTCATGGATACTAATGCAAGATCGATGAAACCAAAAGAAAAACAATCATAGAAGTTATAGAAAACAACCTTGAAGGAAGTTAGGAAGATAGAGAACACTAGGTGTACGTAGTATATTAAGAGATCAAAGTAGATGATGTCCTCCAAAGTTATACCTACACCAAGCAATAAACTTCCTAAGTTGGTGCTAGCTAAACAAAATCTTAATATTGTCAAGATTTAGTAATGAAAACCCAAGAACGTATATGCTTATGACATGTGAGATGTAACACTCAAAAGAAAGCTAAAAAAACATACAAATAACTAGTCTTAAACTAGGCAAGTTAAGATTGTTTTTTCCCTTTTAAAACCAAGGCACAACAAAACGAATTTTTGCGTTTGTTTTTGCTCTATGTAGTAGTACACCCCAAAACTCATGCTTGGGGTATGCTTTGGACAATTCTTTCTATTAAAATAGGTATTCACTACGAGAAATATATTTGATATATATGTGGTATCCATAAATTTAATATTAACGGGATGTTGGAGTATACGGAAGACAAGAAATGAGACGCTTTTTAAACAAGGGTTTTTGTCAACCGAATCCAAGAGGAAATAAAAATGTGTACGTTTCTATGGGTAAAAAAACAAGGTGAAATGGGTAGATCTTTATTGAGATATGTGGTGTAATTTTACTACTCGTTTGAGGTACTGTAACTGGGTGTAACATTGTATGTTTGTTAATCCTAGTATATATAGCTCCTTGATATGCAAGGCTGATGCTTTAATAAAACTGGTTGTTTAAAAAAAACATAGTTTTGTAATAGAGTGTGCATATAAAAGCTTTTTAAAAAGTACCCTTTTAATTTGTTGGTAAAAAATAATAATTAATATATATTTGTGGACCAAAAGGAGTACCAAAATTAGAGGACATCTTAAACAATAAACATAGTGACATGAAAGAGAGTTATGAGATGAGTTATGACAGTTCAAAACAAATGTGCTTTCTTTAAATAATAATAATAAGACGACGTCGTGTTATGTTGAAACAGCTTAGATATATAGTTACATAGGATAGTGACTATAATATATGCGGTATCCCACAAACAAGGCATTGTTTCATCAAGCTGACTCCTTCCTCACCATTCTTTCCTAAGAAATTAAGTCTACCATTGATCCGATCATTTCTGCAAATTTCAAACTCCAATTCATGCACACTTGTGTTTTCAACATAATCACTGGGAAACACAAGTAGCTGCTGCTCATCCGAACCCCTTTGAATTAATCTCACCCGAAGAAGCACAGGTACGTACGTCGAAACCGTTAGAACGTACTTGTGCCATAACTCCTTGCTTATTAATTGCATATATCTTTATAAATTTCAAGTTCAATTATATATATGATATGCATGCTCTCGTAGCAACTCAAATGGGACGGGACTGCTGACCGTCGTGTACCATACAAAACGGAAGCAAATAAATCTAGATACTTTCTTGTAAATGTTTAGATTAAACCCATGCCAAAAAAAAGAGTTTATATTGTATATAAAAGTTGTCGTTAAAGCATTACATAATTACATATCAAATTATTAACCAAAGGGTTTCTAGCATAGTGATATGAGATATCAGGATTGTATATATATATAATATATCACTCCCTCTACAAGAGGTTGAGGTTAAGCCGTTAACGTCTCATAGTGAACAACGGTTTATATGTAGGAGTAGAATTAGTGGATTTGTGAGATGTCGTTCTAAAAAGATATTGATCAATGTCTTAAGTTTGGTTAATTAAAGTAACTCACACATAAGTACATAACTATATCTGACCTTATATAAAATTGGAATTGTGACAACAGTCGGTTAAAATAACAAGTATTCTAAACTTAAGTAAAACAAAGAAAGCCGTAGAATCTAAAATAAAATGAAATTGATAAAAATCTTTGTTGATGCATTGATCCAATTCGTTGTTCTTTTTCGCATTCTTACTCATCTACGTATGAGTTAACTATTAGAGTTGCCAGCCCAACGATTTTTTACTTGTTCTTGGAGTTAATTTTGAAATATGAGATGGTACAAAGCACATGCATGTCAAAGTCTAGCTGGGAACTTGATAGGAAAGCAAACCTAACCTATGGAGTACAACATAATTCTGAGTTTATAAAAAAAACATACCATGTGACTCATGTCTTATGAAGATCTGATGTTGATATGACAGTAAATTTTGTAAAGAATAATACGTCCATATTTTGCAATTACGAAGAGAAAGAATTGATTTTATATTATTGATGTCCAAACCATTGCATCAAGGCGCTTTTATAGGAGCCAAAACTGAATTTGACTTCCAAAATAAACATGTAAATATATGACTTGAATAAAAGATTCACTTGTTTTTACAGATTAAGTCTATTATTTTCATAAATACATCAGTTTTAATGCCAATTACGTATTCAACACCTAACTTCTATTATTTTCATAATACTTAGATTAAGTCTTGATTAGTTCCAACAGTCTTCCCCTTAATCAAGGTTTTGTGATAATCTTTCATTGCTCTTGAATCACACTGGTTGTTGTAGTTTGGTTAAACTGAATCACCCAAGTATTAGATTGCCTTCATAGTCTTCCTTCACCATTTACTTGAACCACACAAGTTCTTGATCTTTACTTGAACCACATGTTCTGTTTGATCGCCTCACACGACTACATAACATATTTTTCTACTTGGTCTATCATAGATCTTAATTGATTGTCTCACACAATTTTCGTATCACGTTCCTTGCGGTTGTATCACATTACAAATTCTTTAATCTGATCTGCTCGATCACTGGATTGTTCGATTGTACCCCTCACATGTTGCTTTTATATCACATAGTTTTCTCCACTTAAATTGCATCACGAGATTAATTTTCTGTCTTTTCTTCCTTGTATATACTCATAAAAGAGTAGGCTCTTCATTTCAATTTTAAATTAAAGATTTTCATGTGCTTATTTGGACATTCATGAGTAAAGTGTCCAAATATCTTACGACGGTGACACTTGAATTGAGAATTATTTCTTCTGTCGTCTGTTAATCGCTAACCATTATTTTCTTGAAATTCGGAATTGTTGTCCATATTATTTCGGTCACTAATTCTTCAATCATGCTATCGATTAATTTCTTTGACCTTTTGGTTAGGCAGTGGCGGATCCAGAAACTATTTCCAGTGGGTTCACTATTCGGGTTGGTTAGGTTGTTCGGGTCGATTCGAAGGTTAGGGTTGTTTTAACGGTTCGAGTTAGTCAATGTTTATAACATAATAAAAATACAATATAATAACAATATATATATATATATATATATATATATATATATATCCGAATCAAATTCAAAACACCAACTAAAACAATTTTTTTTAACAAATTTGGGGTTTGATGGAGAGTTAAAGTGTTGAACTATGTAGATATGGCCCTAATAAGTTAAACTGCTTAAGTATTATGAAATAAAATAAAAACATGCCTGCTGAAATAGGGATTCAAACCCGGCTTCTCGCGTTGAGAACACAAGATGTTTACCACTAAGCCACAAATCCAGTTTTGGTATGGTTTCACTCAGAAAATATATATGGGTTCACTTTCATATTTTATATAGGCGTTTTATATAAAATCCGAAACTCAGTGGGTTCCCGTGAACCCGCGCCATCATATGTAGATCTGCCCCAGTGGTTAGGCCTTCTTTCAAATTGTATAAACCAGAGTTGCCATTTCGTGGTTTTGTCTCTTTTCACCTCTATCGGAGACGTTCTTCATATGCTGTTAGTCTACCTACTGCTTCGTCAAAGAAGACAGTGTCCTTGCCAGAATATTGCTCCATCGAGGTACTAATTTGTAAGAACTTGTCTGGTACATAATCTTGGAGTTAAAGTACCATGACAGTTTCTTAAAGTTTCATTCCTAGGCTTTTAAATGTTGTATTTAATGCACTCAATCTTCTGGAAAACTGATCGATGGTCTCATTATCTTTCATTTGTAGCATTTAAAATTCAGTTAGGAGAGATTGTATTCTAGCCTTTTGAACGCAATCAATTCTGATGTATCTTACTTTCAAAGTGTCCCAGATTTCTCTGGACATAGTATGAGATGCTACATGCATCACCATGTCTTCGGGAATTAATTAAAATAGATAAGCTAGTGCTAATCTTTCTTTCTAACCTCTGTTTCTTCTAGATATTCCACAGTTTCCCATAATCCATATGCATTTAGGATGCCCTTTACTCGAACGACCCGCAGGGTATAGTTTGTGGAAATCAAATAAGAGTTTGGAGATTGATCGAGATAGTCATCATCATCATCTCATTCTTTTTAGAATGTTTCGTCTTGTCTTGCTTAGAAATCTCCATCATAATCGATCTTTGTGGAAAGGATTTCCTTTTCCTTCCTATTTTTATTTACGACTTTGTTACAGTTAAAGATCGTAAACAGGCCGGTGTATGTAAATTATATTTCGGATTTGCAAAGATTTTCTAAATTTTAAAAAGAATGTTTATATGTATTCAATATCTAATCAAGTATTGGTTTAAAAAATATGAAGATTTTGAAAGTTTGGGTTTAAGTTGAAATTATTAAATCTGTAGTGTGAATGTGTAACTTTTGAAAATACTTTTGATTAGAAAACGTGTTTAAAAAAAATAATAAAAAAACGTCTCTCGAATTTCCGGTGAACGGGGAAAATTAGTTCCGACGACATATTAAACTCCGGTTGAATTCTTCCTTTAAACATATATTTGATCTAGACATATATATTTGTAAGCATTTTACTTGGTTCTTATGAGAGAAACAAAACAGGTGAAAATAAGCATGGTTACTAAAGTTGACAAAGTTCAAGATGGTAGAGCTCCACTTATTGTTCAAGATGAAACAAGAAAGGAGAATAATTATATGGTTTACTTGAGCACATTTGTTGCAGTATGTGGTTCATTTTCATTTGGAACAGGTGTAAGTACTAAGTTGTTATAAGTTTATTTTCTTGAAATCTAGAAATCAAAAACAATAGTTAACTTTTGTGGCTTTCACTTTTCAGATTGGATATTCATCTCCTAGTGAGGCTGGCATCAAGAAAGATCTAGATCTAACAATAGCACAGGTTAGTCGGAATAGTAGTTAGCTGTGAAGTTCTCCTCTCAATCATTGGCCACGCATCCAATGTATCCAACACACGTTGGTGACTTGGTGATTCTATTTGTGGATTTTAGATCTATAATCTTCTAACTTCGCTAATAAATTGTTTTAATTGAGATGGACATGGCAGTATCTCTCATAAGGACAGAACCATGTGTGATTTATTTAAGGTGCCCGCGGTATCAATAAGTAATAGTGATAACATAAAATATGAACCAAATCAGAATGTAAACAACGAGATTAACTTATTTAAAAAGAAAAAAAAACATTTATGCAAGACATGTAGATAGTTGGCTAGAAGTGCTTAATTTACTTTTCAGTAAAATTCAAGAATGCAACAAGTTATTAGAACTAGAAATATCAGCTATAGAAGTATTTAGTAAATTTTTTGTTGTCTTTGTAGTATTCTTTGTTTGGGTCAATAATGACATTTGGTGCGATGATCGGCGCCGTTACAAGTGGTCCCATAGCGGATTTCTTTGGCAGGAAAGGGGTAAGTTGATACAAGAATATAAACTTAGCCATTGTCATTTATGAAATTACAAACTTGCGGTTTTGTACAAATTCAAAAAAACTAAATCTTTCAATCCACATTCATACAGGCAATGAGAGTATCTAGTGTTGTCTGTATAGTAGGGTGGCTAGCAATTTACTTTGCTCAGGTATACACAAATTAAGTTTTCATAGAACTTTAAATTCTCCAATTTTTTAAAAAACAATGACCAAATAATATCTTTTGATGATGAAAGGGGCCTGTGCCTCTAGACACCGGACGGTTAGCAACAGGATATGGAATGGGAGTATTTTCCTATGTGGTACATCACTCTGAATTATCAAAATCGTAATATGTTACGAATTACATATTAATAATACATTATGAAGACCGAATAACTATGTTTTTGTGTTGTAAGGTACCTGTGTTCATAGCCGAAATAGCACCCAAACAATTAAGAGGCTTGTTAACAGCAGCAAATCAGGTTATATACACATTAGTATTTAGACTTTATATACAAAACCACATACATACACACATTGAGCATTTGATAATATTTTTGAAGTGTTCTATTTTAATATACTTTTGCAGCTCTTGATTATTGGTGGAGTGTCGGTTTCGTTTATAATAGGGACACTGCTACATTGGAGAACCATGGCTTTGGCAGGTTCTTAGAAATCATTATTATTACCTTTTATAATTGCAATATAGTTTTATCCATAATACTAATGTTTTTTTATGCTAACATTACCAGACCAAAAAATACTTTATTATGGATACAACTATGTGTGAACTTATTTTTAATGTCATGTATTATTAGAAAAAACTAAATTATATGCAAATTTCAAAGCGATATAACCTCGTGATTTGGCTGCAGGAGTGGTTCCCTGTTTGGTTTTACTCGTGGGCCTATATCTTATACCAGAATCTCCTAGATGGCTGGTAAGGTCTAAGGAAAAGTAGCCGCGTTAATTTCAACCTTTAAAAGGAGAGCACACCAAATGATTCGAGTAGTTGAAAGGAGAGCACAACCTCCTAAATCATTGTTATTAAGAAATTTAGATACTGGTTATAATAGTATTGTTTTTATAATCATAATCAACTATCTACAAACTTAAAAACGGCCTGGCCCGTTTTTGTTTTTGTTATTTTGGAAAAGGAGACGGTACCCGACAAACTTTTATTAGAAATAGTAAAAACATACAATCCTGGCGTAGACTAGTTAAAGCCCTGAAAGTAAAGACCCAACTTTCAATAGCTTCTTGATAGACATAGCGTTGTCGTTTTGGCCAAAGTCAGCGTTGACTTTGACCAAAAGTCAACGGTGACTTTTTGCCCGTTTCTTCAAACAACAGACCCTTCGTTGACCTTTATTGTTTAGCTCGAACCACTTTGACTTATACTAAACATGACCTATTCAATCATCTTACCCAACTCAACCGACCGGCCCACTCATGCAGGCTAAAGAAGGAAAACAAACAGAATTTGATTTTGCACTCAGGGAACTTCGCGGGGAGGGTGTTGATGTATCCGAAGAGGCGGCTGAAATCAAGGTTTGCATATCAATGCTATAACTTTTTCCCACATAATTTATAAAAGTATTATAAAATATCATCAAATGTTGCACCTTTTATAGGATTATATAGAAACACTAGAAAAGCTCCCGAAAGCCAGACTATTTGATTTGTTTCAGACACGATATATGAGATCGGTTATTGTAAGTTTGTCATCCTGTTCAAATGTTATATGTTATGTCAGAATTTAATGTTAATTTTCCTTCTTTTTATTTTTCCCATTTTTAATGTGAAGATAGGAGTTGGATTAATGATATTTCAACAGTTTGGAGGAATAAACGGTATATGCTTTTATGCAAGCAGTATTTTTGTGTCTGCAGGTATGTATCTAGAATAATGTTCTAGCAATCTTAACTTACTATAGGTGTCTATTATAAACACGTCAACAGTTCTCTAAAATTTATTTTTAATGCATAAAACCATATTTAACACCATCAATATAGATGCATAATAATATGTAACACCATCAATATAGATGCAACCATGTGTAACACTTTAAATATATTCAATATCTTTCAGGAGTTTCAGCTGAAATTGGTACAGTAACCTATGCTGTTCTTCAGGTACTATCTTGTTAAGTTCAAAAGACAAGAACTCTATTTTAAGGACGTTCTTATTTTTATCAGGTTGTAGTTACCGCCTTAAACGCATTATTCATAGACAAAGCCGGTAGAAAGCCATTATTACTGGTAAACTTTGTAATGCATACTCGCAGCATATTATGAATCAACACAAACCTTAAATCACATGTATATTTCAAGGTTTCTGTGGCAGGGATGACTGCGGGATGTTTATTAGCAGCATCTTCATTTTACATGAAGGTAATCATCAGACACTAAACGTTTACAAAATCGTGTACTGTTGATTCAAAAGTGGAAATGAAGATAACTAGTTGGTAATATTCTTGTGTTCAGGCTTATCAAATATCTGTAGCAGCAGCACCTGCTCTAGCCGTAACTGGGATCCTGGTGAACATATTAACTTCAGTTATAAATTTTTAACTTTTAACATAAAAATGTATTCTGATATCATTTTCCTCTTACACAGTTGTATATAGCAGGATTCTCATTAGGAATGGGAGCGGTTCCATGGGTCATAATGTCCGAGGTACATAAATATTCAAATAAATATACATTATTATCTATATTTAACAACTGGGGTGTGCATGGGTCGGTTTAGGTCGTTTATATAAAGGGTTCGGTATGATTTTCGTTTTACCTTTTGGGTTTGAAAATCTTGGGCTGAAGAAAGATAAAACAGCCCAAAAAATGAATTTGGGAGTTCGGACTGAAACGTTGTGCCAAAATATTTTGTTAGTTGATAATTAATTGATTATACCCATTTGGACCCAAAATGATTGGGCTACACCATTTATTAATTTCATATAAATTACTAAAGATCCGTTTTTTGGTTCGGTTCCAATCGGTTTGGTTCATTTTTTCCGTTTTCGGTCTTAGCAAAACCGAACAGAAAAACCGGGCTTTAAAAAAACATAGAACCAAAACGCCATTTTATATTGGGTTCGGATTTTTCGGTTTCACGCACACCCTGTCTAACATATATCATCATCAACATGAGTTCAACTCATTTGTTTATGATCGATAGATTGGTTCAGGTTATGTTTTTACCTCTTAACGGTCAAACGGGTATGCTTATAAGCAATAGCTTAAAAGGTAACAGGTCAAAAGTGTAAAAGTCAACCCAACCCAGCCCAACCCAACCCAACCCGAATCCACCCTTGCAAACCATACAAAACTTACCTGTTTTGACCTTTTTTACCGACCAATACACAAAAATGTTACTCGTCAGAGCGTTTATAATCGGATAAGTATATATGTTATATGTAGATATTCTCCATTAACATCAAGGGCACTGCTGGTGGGCTGGTGACATTAGTAAACTGGGCTGGTGCATGGGTTGTTTCCTACACTTTCAATTTCCTCTTGACATGGAGTTCTTATGGTAAGTGTACTATGTTAATACTTGATAATATCTTGTTTTCTTAAATGTTTATTAACATTAAGATGTACATATGTTGTTTTAGGCACTTTCCTCCTTTATGCAGCAGTAAATGTAGTTTGTATTCTGTTTGTGGTCAAGTTGGTGCCTGAAACAAAAGGGAAAACATTGGAACAGATACAAGCCGCCATTAATCATCAGTGACACGAATGTCATGAGTTACAAGTTCGTTGTGTAATATTACATTCTTGAACGAGTATCAAATTGGCTTGATAATAAATCGTCAATCGTTTCTACTCTGTGTTTGTGTATGAATCATTTGTGAAGGCTGCTTTTTAAAGGTGTCAAAGGGTCAAAACGGTAATTTGTGTGTCGGATTGGGCTGACCCAAAACACTTCGTGTACAAAAAGTTATGTTCTATTTAGTATTTTACACGTCAAGTATGTATCGAAAAAAATTGAGGAGATTCAATACATTTAAAATACATTTTGGACATTTTTCGACTAAATTCAACAAACAAAATCATATTACTTTCAATCAAACTACACAAATATACCCGTTTCGAAAAAAGAAAATCTACAAAATAATATATAACTCTTTACATAGGTGAGATGCACTCCACCTTCCTCTTCTTATAACAAACACAAAGCTCATTCCAATCACAAAAAAAAAAAAATTAAAAAAAAAGAAAAAGACGTATGCACACATATATATAAAGTGGGCCGCGTTCAAATTAGAATTATTAAATAACCAGGAACCAAAAGAGCCACTTTATTGCCTTTGATCATAGAGGGGACGGTTCGTTTAAAGAAGATCGCGACCATTGTTTCAAATGTGATCTGAGTGCCCAAAATGGTTCATTTGGTTCCAAATTATTTAACGTGTGCATTTTCCATACCCCCCTTGATGAATTAGAATTCGTTCTCTCCACAACTTTTTGTTTAGGATGTCGATGTCTTCTAACGTACGGTTGTACTCTTCCACCTTTGTTACTTCAACTTTGACTATGTGATGGTCAGAGGTACCTTTTGATGATAAAACCATATACGAGCCGGGAACAAACTTGTAGGGTGAATCGGGCGACACCAATATATAATCTACCCTAGTACCATATTTGCATGTACCTTGAACATCTGCATTAGATCATTAAAGTTGTTATTTTTAAGGTTCATAAATGAAACAACCACCATAATTGTTATTGTAGAAGAGACTCGAATTATAAATTTGAAAGCCTAAATCTGTAATTAGAATGGAGGAAGCCCTCAGTTAGGAGTTTGCATGATACCGAAAAAACCGATCAATAACTGAAAAACCGAGCCCAGACAAAAACCGACGGTTCAGTTATATGTTTTTGTAAACACCGAATTTATGAATTTTCAAGTTTGAATTACAAGAACTTAATAGATAGTGTTACCCAAATATTTTAGCCAAATGTATAATGATCAATTAATTATTGATTATTTATTAACAAAAATATTTAGGCCCAAATTGATATTATGCACCAATTTTTTCAGCCCATCCGAACCAAACCAATAGTGAAAACACCGAAATGAAAGGTTTTCAAAAACTCAAAAACTGAATTTCCAGTTTTTGGTTCGGTTTGAGCCTAAAACCAACCCATGCACACCCTCACCCTCAATATATTCAAATGAGAAACCAGAACCCAAGACACATCTATAACGGCCTGTGGGCTGTAGAAAACTAAATCCTACTAGCAAACTAGTAATAATTATAATTAACTGTTATGAAAAGTAGATTAAGGTGTTCATACTTTGGCCTTTAGCAATAATTACAACAGATTCACATTCGCCCGCAAAATCCTTAGCATCGGTGTACTGCTTGCTCTTTAAGTACTTCATCACTTCAACCTTTGGTGTCGGTTTTCCCATTTCTTCATAATACTGAAAGAACAAGAACAGAACTTTTAAGAATAAGAAAAAGTGTTTCTGGGTCAACCCAACCCAGCCCGGCCCGTTTGACCCGAGAGTGGATTTTTGTGTACCTTAACAATGTCGGTCCATCTTTCGGCCGAGTAGTCTGTTTCATCAAGAGAGTTGATACCTCCTGCTAATATGTGTGGTCGGTCACTAGATTGAATTATCGCGTTTATTTGCTTCATTCGCCAATTTTCATCAAGATGATCAAGAAGTGTGCAATGAAAGTCAACTTCTCCGGTTTGTGGAACATCAATCGTCGCCTTTAAAACGTTCCTGCATTCGTGTTAAGAAACTGTTAAATTACTCACTTTGACTAAAAAACTAAATACTACAAATTTAAAAAGAAAAAACGGCTACAAGAAAACGGGTCAAGTTCGTTGAAACTTTTAGGTCAACTAATGCTGTTTTTAGCGCGTACAACCTCCTAAAAAATTTTTAAATTAAGTGCATCAATCCGATCCGTTTTTTAATCAAGTCAGCCATAGATTTTGTGATCCCATTATGACTTTGACTCAAACAAGTCAACCCTATATGTAATCTAACGAAAACCATTGACTTTTACTAAATAAAATCAATTACAGTTCTTTAATCTCAAAGTAGAATCTTTTGCGGTTTTCACCGAATTCGTTATTTCATTTATCAGTTTTACAACTTCAAAAAAATATTAACTTAGACGCGTCACGCATAGCATCAGACTAATGTACATTTTTAGCTAAATGTCACCATCCGAAGTAATTTTGATGAAATTTCATAGACGGTTATGTTTATCGATCACAGTAAACCTAAATCACTATCATTAAGAAGCTCATAAACACTAAAAGATCAAACGTATTTCCTAATTATCATACCAATCCCGGAACTATATTGATCAAATTTCAGCCTCAAACTGAACAGAAAACAAATGACATTCACACAGATATGGAAAATGATTGGATACTTGATGTCTAAAGATTCTAAATTAAAATTATTGGACTCAAATTAATGTTTAAGAAAGCTATTTGTAGTAGTTGTTGAACTTTTTCTTCTTTCTTTTGTTTTTCTTCTTTTTTTTATTTTAATTTTTTTGCATACAGCTGTTCTCAAGCATGATACCAAACAGCACTAATATTCAACTTGTTATTTGGGTTAAATGAAATATTCAGTAGAAAAACTGCAAAAGTTAGCTGATGACAGAAAGATTGGTTTCTAATTTTTGTAACCATCAAGAAAACAGCCCCACCCCCACTCCAAATGCTAAGAATTTAGAACCCTCAATCCTATTTTTTCTACGTGATATGTTTATTTTGTGGGTCCCCCTTGATTTTATGAAATTTGTTTTCATGTCTTTTTTTTAATGATAAAATGATTTTAAGTCAAGTTAAGTATAACCCTCAATATATTTTTCTTTTATAGTATATATATATATATATATATATATATATAAAATATGATTAGAACTACTGTTATAATAATAATATTAATAATAATAATAATAATAGTGATCGAATTAACCTATATATTGCGATTTAGAAGGTTGTAAGCATTTTGACTCGTTTTTCTTTAAATTTGTTTTATTAAATTTATTTAACCTAAAGTTTATAATATTTGATCTAAGGGACTATTTGGCAATTTAGTATTGAACCATTAAGAGTATTGACTGATTAAAATGTAACCTCTGAATATCTAATCGATTTAGAGATAACCTCTTAATAGAATTATTAAAAGACTACCAAATTGCCCATAAACTATATGCTATCTTTTCTTAAGTACTAAAAGTCTAAAACCATTGGAGGATCCATTTATGCCTTTCACAAAATTTACTATACAATTGTACTGTAATGCTCTTTCCTTGAGTAATTGTAATACCATTTGCTTCATTGAAAATGAAGTGTCATGTGGCCCCCTCTCCCCCCAAGATAGAACCCATGACATAACCAAAACATTTATTTCACTTTCCTGTTTTAGAGAATTTATTTATCTTGAAGTTGACAAAATTTTATTGGTTTAAAACTCATTAATGCAAACTAGAAACCATGCAACATTTAAAAGAATGTTACTTGATTTAATATATATTTTTCAAAATATTCTGTGGTATTGAATAATCAAAATCAGATAATCAACTGTAACATGCTTATTGTTTAAAGTTGTATCTATGACGTTGCTTGTTTTAATAAATTATGATTCTGTAAGAAAGAAGTCAGTTAAAACCCCTTGATTAATTAGTTCTTCACTCTTATTATTAAAAAATGATGTGAATAATTAGCCGAATTCGATAAGTGAAGTAGCAAACCCTAAAAATTATCTTTCCCGGTCTAACTTTGTTAAAAAAAACACATCCAAACACGAAATATTGACCAAAAGCGAATAAATCAAACCTGAAATCAGAATCGTCGAAAATTTTCTGAACTTTCGATCTTTTAATTGGCCAGTTTGACAAAACCGCGTTACCATATTCAGGTGCCCAACTCTCAGCAAAAACATAATTCATACCCAAAGCAGCAGCCAAATCAGACAATGGTTTCATATCTTTCTCTTCTTCAGCTTTCACATCTTGTAAAGCCAAAATATCAGCATCCAATTCTTTCAAAACCTCAAAAACAGTCTTGGTTGACCTAAGACTCCCCCTTTGACTTTCAACTTCACTAGAAGTAAAACTATTATATGATCTCAAAACACCTTTTCCTTTCAAAACCCTGCTTATACCCTTAGAACCACCAGTTTTTAAACTCGGGTCGGGTCCGGATTCATCTGTAACAACGCTCAACTGCCCGCTTCGCTTCAATGAGATCTCGTTGTCCGGTAAATTTATCGACACCATTAGCTTTGACTTTGCAAATTTCTGCTGTTTAGTCAAACTTTCTGAACTACTAATTGAACTTGAATGCAAAGGTGATTGCTTTAGTATACTTTTGGGCCGGTCAACCATTGACTTTGACCTTGAACTTGAACTTAAACTTAAACTTGCCTTTGTGTGATCTTGATCATCTTCTCCATGGTCAAAGGTTGATGCTTTTTTGGTCAACTCTGGGACTGCTGGTGCCATGGAGAATAAAGCAGCATTAAATGTTGCAATTCGAATCGGGTTTTCGGTTTTTGGATGAATTGTGGCTGACCCATTTGAATTGATTAATGAATCTTGGTTTCTTGAATTTGATTTTCTGAATCTTTTTATGACAATTTTAGGCTTTGCACAGCGTCGTACCGGCCACCGGAGTTTTGAGCAGAGTAGCCGGAGCTTTTTGTTAAAAATATTGAGCATTTTGTGATCAAGAAAAAGATGGTTTTTTTTTTAAATAAAAATTGAAACTTTGGATGAAAATCAAGAATTTAAGAAGTGATTTTGATGGGTTTGATTTATGGATTGTTTTGAGTGAGGATTATATTAAGGTTTTGTCTGGTGTTTGTTTGTTAGTAATGAGAAGGTTATAACAGAGGAAGTCTCAAAGGAAACAAGCTGGCTGACATTTGGCCATAATTCAAAGGTTTTTTATTTTTTTTATTTTTTTATAATACATTTATTTACTAATACATGCAAAATAAAGAGGCTTTGTTTGAGAAATTAGCTGCAAATTGTATTTTATTATTATTATTTTTTTTTGAAATTAGAATATTTTTCCTTTAAAGTAAGTAGAGAAATAACTTTAATACACTCAAAAAGGTTAATATGCTATAAAGTTTTTTAAAAAATATTATAAGCCAAGTAGATACAAACTTGCATACATAACACCGATGTAAAATAAAATTACGTGTTATTTGGTATTTAATTTTTTTTATGTTATTTATGTGAAGAGGTAGGTCCCAGCAGAGCCCAGTTGGACCCGCAAGACTCACCTTGAAAAGGGACGTCTGCGCAGTTGAACCCGCAAGACTCCTTAACGGACATCTGCGCGGTTGAACCCGCAAGACTTAACTAAAGGGACGTCTGCGCAGAGACCAACTGGATCCGCAGGACCCACCATGCTCAGAGACGTGACGTCCTTACGCGCAGTACGCAAGCTGTTCCCGCAGGAAAAGCCTCCCAATGGTGTACTCTGTCTGTTCCAGCAGCTGCGGATACAAGCCATCGGGGAAGGCTACCTGCGCAGCAAAGCTACACGCACAAGGCACTTAGCTCTCATAATAATTCAGTAATGTCACCTGAAGAAGGAATGAGCAAAGCCGGGAACTCTCCCGCACAAAGCCGGGAGAACTCCCGCCCAAATGAGCCAGTCCGTACGATACTGTAGAATCTTTTGTACTGTACCTGACGAGGTATGGACAAAAGATCTGACCAAGGATACGACAGCTCACTGACAACAGTATGACGAGCAGCACGCTCTTGTACTGTATGTCACTATTAGCCGCTGCCTACTCACCAACCTGTCGGAGGACGTGCATAGCCTGCAGTTGGTGGAACAGGAATAGTACACAGCCGGCCTGGTCACTATCAGCCGCTGCCTACCCACCAACTACCAGCATGGCATGTGCGTAGCTCACAGTTGGCAGAACAGGAACACTATTCAGCCGGCTGTACCTTCTTGGAAACCTACCTACGGCTATAAATACTCCAACACCTTGGAATGGTATGATCATCTGATATCTTATCATCTCATCTTATATCTTATACCTGATATCTGCTCTAGTCATTCTCTTAATATACACTTATATTCAAGAGCAATCTAGTCTGATTCTCACCCCGGAGGGTGGTCACAAGGAGGTACCCCCCCCCCCCTTCTCAGTGACGAGCTCACGGTGTCTGTTTTGCAGGTTATCAGAAGAACCATCTTCGCCGGGTCTAACCCCTCGTGGGAAACATCTATTTAACCCCCAGATTATCCGTAATCTGCCCGGGGTCACTTAGTGTTTCTTCATTATGTATTTGGCGTCGATTAATACCAATTTGTTATATACTTTCAAAGGATCATAGATGGTTGTAAAATTTTAGGTGCTTACACCTCACCATGTTTGAACTTCGAAGATTTTACTTAGACTTAATATTTATTTCGATTTGTTACCGGATGGTTTGCGTAAGCTCCTATTTAATGTACAATGACGTATGTCCGATTATTTTTTATTTATAAACATGGTATGTAACATTTGACCCTTTAATTAATGAAGTTATGTCATATATTTGAATTTTGTAGAATAATTACAAGAAAATACAGATGAACGGCAATAGAAATTAATAATACCAAACAAAATTGAAGCAAAATAGGTACATATAATAAATTTCCTGGGAAAAAGGTGGTTGGATGAGATTCTTCTTGTTGTCTTTGTGTTGGATTGAGACAAAGAAAGAGAAGATGCCAACTGCTCCCCAAGATAAAGAAATAACAACCAAAGAAAAATGTATTAATTATTTAAAAAATCATAAAGCAGTTTATACCTCTCTAATAAACTATTTTCTCAACAGCAAAGTCATACACTTTTATGAGTTTATCCTGATCCTAAATTTGTATCATTTTACTCACAATAAAACTTGAACCGTATTGATGTATGAAATGGTCTATTAAAAACTATAACCTAATCTAGACACTCTAGTTTTAAATTTATAAATCTAGACTCTCCTAATGCAAGACCACTAGACAGACAAGTGTGCCTATCGATTGTAGTAAAGCCTAACGAAGTCCGGATATCGAACCCACAGGACACTAGCGACACCTAAACTAGACTCTAACTAATAACTTAAATAAATAGATTTAATTGATTTTTGTGTTTTTTATTATTAACTATAAATTAAATAATACTTAAACTAAAACTAGACACGAACCGGAACTCAAATAGGGTGAAACAACTACTTAGGCAAAAAATCCTACTTGTCAACTCGTAAACTCTCAGAATTGGATTTATGATTGGTACCGTATTCTAAAAATATGAAATTTAAGGAAACTAAAGTACGCTAGATCTCCTCCCGGTCTCACCAACAATACCTAAGAACTTTAAATATCATGTAAGCTCAACGGTTTAATGGTTCGGATCACCTCCCGGTCTCACCTTACCTAACTATGCTAAGGTACCCAAAGATTAAATCACCTCCCGGTCTCTCAAATCACAAAACACCCTAAGGTGTAAAGGGGTATTTTTATTAAATTCGGTTATAATTCGGATCTGTAAGAACCTAAAGAATCTAGGGTAACTCACTCCCGTGCAATCACTACCCAAACCCGCAAAAGACCAAAACAGACGACACTTAATTACCTCCCGGTCTCTCAAGTGACAGAACATAAGGTATCTCTAAACTCTCAATTATCGTTCCTATGGAATACGTTAACAATATACCATAAACTAGTTACAAACACACAGTAAGCAACCTAATATGCATCCATACATGAAAGACATTCACAAAGACGCATATGAAACAAAAACTGATAATAAATTAATACCAAATACGCATATGCATCACAACCAAATAAAATAAAAACTTTACCAAAACATGAACCAATTAATAAATAATCCAAAACCGAAAATAATACGAGTCTAAAAAGTATTCATCCAAACCCAGGCAGTTAACAATTTAGCCAATCATAATTACGAATGAAACAAAGATCGAATATATATTGCAGTTCATCGTAAAAAGAAATAAATATGATTGAGTTACTAGCCTGCTTAAATTAATAATTCAATTTTGGCGGTGAGATTTTTTGACGTGCTAACGAGCTTGACGTGCTAGCCTGCTTCCTTAATTTGGTTGACCGTGACTTTTGACGTGCTTTGGAGCTTATTATTTTCTCTTCTTTTTTAGCGTGACTTTATGAGCAGCTTGGGTGCTTCAATTAATTGACTAACCTTCCTTGAATTTTTTTTACTTTTCGTACTTCCGATTTCCAAACAGTAGCCTCACTGTAGCCTCACAAAAGAGGCGCCCCCTTCCTCCTTCGTAGGTTTTTTTTTACTCTACTTTAAATCCTTAAGTAAATCCTTGTTGTAAGAGCCTAGCCCATTAATAATTATTGCCATATATCTATAGTCCATACCTTTTGCACCTCAAGTTTTTGCTACTGCCACAAAACAAATTAAGCAAAACGTTAGAATACATTATGATAACTTAAAATTAAATTTTATATTCCATTCTTCAAATTAGTGTTACGATACATCTTGAATTTAAAAGTATATAATAATAATGATAGTATATAAAATGTATTCCATCATTCAATCATTGGTCTTAAATTTAGTAAATTACTCTATTTTAACTCGTTGTCTTTTGAGACCTTAAAAATATAAATATGGACAGAAACATGAATCATTTAAACCAAAACTAACTCAAATCAATTCAAGAGTGTAGGGAACATCTATATAAATTATGTATATTTTAGACCATATCACGTATACAAGTTGAAAACAACTTCATCTTTTCTAACATTTTGATACCATTGATATCTCTATGATAATATGAGTTAATTATGAGTTAGTTGACAAATGGTCCAATATTAACTTATCTTTGATATAATCGCTTAAGTCCGATTATAGCACAAACGTGTTGTTCCGGACATGCAAACCGGCCCACACCAGACCGCCCCCCTTATATAACGAGAAATTTCTTTTACCAAAGAAAGACAGTTCACTTTACATGAAATTTATTCTTTGAAGATGATATCTCCTTGGAGTCCTTGATGCATGCAATGGGACTATTGGTGACCAGCCACCCCTGTTAATAGAACTATAGAAGCATTCACACCAAAACTTTGGCCTCTAAATTCTGGGAATTAGACAATACTCATTTTAGCCTAACAACCTTTGATATTTTTCTTAAGATGGTAAAGCTTGCTTCAAATAATTTGAGAATGAAAATCATCTACAGATCATTTATACAATAGGCTTTCAAGACTGAATCAGTCCCTAATTCGATTCACTTTTAGAAAATAATGAATCAAATTTTGTCTTTGCTGTGTGTTTCTCCAAGTTAGTGACTGAAGACCAGTCTTCCATAAGCCTACGTCATTTTTCATTATAGAAGGAACATATATAAGACTGAAATCCAGTAACCGATAAGTTTCCCTCCAAAATCTTATATGGTGTGAACATATTAAAGTGATTTAGAGTCTAATTAAGGTGCCAAAATATTAGCGACTAATTATCAGCCATAGCATAAGTTTATAATAAGCAGCCCCCAATATCGTTAACAAATACGTAAGTTAGTCATAGATACTGTATATTTGAAACTAATATACTTCACTAATGGTCACTTCTTTTGTAGCGTGACTAGAAAAAGTAGTAGGTGTGATGACCAACAAAGACGGGCACTCCAAATTGTTCATTTATGAACATTTTTGGATTTACTAAAAAGATTAGCTCAATTTTAATAATCCATGTGATATCCAACCGTATTATAAAAGAAAGCAAGGCGTCTCTTTCCGAAGTACACAATATCATCTAACTTATAGTTACACACTATAAGTCTATAACTATATGGCATGCACATAGGTGTTTAAAAAAATTCCAATCCGAATAATCCAATCTAAACTATGAAAATCTTCGAATATCCAAATTATCCGAAATATTTTTAGTTGTTAAATAATAAATATTATTTATAAATTTCGGATAGTTTTGGATATTTTGGATAATTTTTCGGATATTTCGGATACTTGAAGTATTTTTGACTATATTTCTTTAAACTTTTCTTTATAATTATTCTTTTTTCAAAACTCGGATATTCGTTTTGATATCCGAAATTTTGAATACGAATTCAGACAGTGGGATCAACCATTTGGAGAAGTACGTTTAATCGAGCTTGAGCTTATTGTGATGGTATTTATATGTTGATAATACTTTTTTTTATTATTCGAGTATTCGTTTTGATAATATTTACATCTCTTTCAATCACAACCACTTTCAATAATATTAAAATATTATCATAGAGGATGAACAATGTTTCTACAAATTTATTCATGCATAGTAATATTTTCTTTATTCTCTACTCATAACCACTTACAAAAACCAAGAGATGTGATTGATCTTGTGATGCACAAACCTATAATATTACTCAGATCGTCCGTACGTAATGGACGAGGAGTGGAAAAATATTGGGGGAGAATGAGAACCCCCCCCCCCCCGAGAAGTGGAACAAGTGGTGGGACGAGATATACTTCTTGTCCAAAATGAGATGGCCCACCTGTTTTTTATTATATAACCACTAAAATTGTGAGATCTTCACCCAAACTCTCTCATACCACTACACCCCTAAAATATAATTCATATTCTTGCTAATTGTGCATCAATTGACACACTTCTTCCCCTTACCACTACACATGGTATTAGAGGCTTCCATGTGCACATTGATTTAGTGGGCCCTCCAACAAACTTCCTGGCATCATGATATCGTTCTATACATTTGTTAAAATCATTAGGAGTATTATGGTGAGATTGTGTATCAGATTCAGGTCATTATACAACAAACAAATAGTTTGACACTACTAATCCGAATACGATGTTAGAATATTGGACGATGTAGATGTACGACTCACAACCGAATAGACAATAAGTATTAGTAGATCAACTATCTCAAAACAAATGTTTTCAGATATGCTACATGGGCAAAAGGTTATACACGAGTTATGATCGTCTAGAAGACATGTCATCTTTCTTACTTCTTATTTGATTAAAATTATCTTTTTACACATAAAAAGATGTACGATGTAATGTAAGATGTACTACCACTATGTAGGACCGTATCAAAAGCTGCAAAGCTGTTCATAATGCATAATCGTGATTCCGAGAACTTGCCTTAACCGGATATCCTGATAAAAATATAACTTTCATTAGAAAAGAACCAATACGTGGAAAGGAAAGAGAAGTTATAAAAACAAAAAAAAAAACAAAAAAACAAAAACAATAAATTACAAAATCAAGGGTCAAGACTCAAGATTCTCTATGCATACTACAGAAAGTAAGAAAAAACAATATGATATTATCTGTCGTTCTCAAACTCAATTATTAACACCTTTACTTTTGATAGAAAATTATTTAAGTATTTATTTTCTTATAGAATATAAGGTGTATGGTTTTATATTAACCTTACGATAGTTTTAATATTTCTTTTTCTCAGTGTGTGCAGTTTTATAAATTGTTACAATAATTTTATGATTTATCCATATAGTTACAAGATCCGTATCTTTGATTGTGTATATGCTTTTAAAGTTTTAATTGCTTAAACAATAGATACTTTAATTATATACTTGAACAATAAATAAACAAATTATAACACATGAAGCGATATGGTGTTAAACACCGATCATTTTTTCGTTATTAGTTTGGTGTTAGGATGACCATGCCCAAACATCAAGGACGTGCCGAATGGCGACATACCTCACTTGTGATATATACATTTCTATAGCCATCACCTCGATGAGGAAAACGAGCATAGAACCAAGAAGTTAGAAGCACTGGATATGAACTCCTAAAAAAGCTTTAAGCATAATAACCAGAGGTCCAACGTACATGCACGTGAAACTCGGCCCAATTCAAATAATCACAAGTCCACGGTCTTGTAAATGGTGTAACCGGCCCATTACGTTTTGTGGCTGGCCCAAAATAACGTTTGAGCTTTAGTGTAACTAGAGGTATAGGTGATCAAATCGGGTTGGTCAAAGGAACCGGAACCAGTTCCATTAGTCAACATCACTGTTTAAACCGGTTCCATGGTCGAACCGGTTAGGGAACCGAACCGGTTCCCCAACCCTCGGACCCGGAACCGGTAGAACCGGTCCTGACCGGTTCCTAAACCGGTTCTTACACTGTAACCGGTTCCAACCGGTTACAGTGTAAAATATTATTTTTTTTTTCGTTTTTCGTTTCCGCTGCTTGTGTAGGTGATGATTTGTGTTCTTCTGATTTCTGAAGAGGCTCATGCTACTTTTGTTGTTCACCCACAGAGCAATAATGGTAAACAACATATTGAACTTAATGCTATGAGTGTCAGCGTGTTTGAATTGATTAGTCTGTATCGTGTATCGTGTAATGGTGAACTTAAATCTGTATCGTGTTACATTTGTTGAGTTTGCTATGTATTATAGTCTTTTGGCTTCATTCTCATCATCAACATTTTCAATCAACACTTCTTCAATAAGCATATCAGCGGTATTTGTGATACTCACAATCTTCGGCTACTTAACAACCTCAAAATCTATCGGTTTAGAAGTACCATCATCACCACCTTTATCTTCAGTCCCCATTTCTTCAATCTAGTCATCAATAACTTCATCAGTTTGAGAGATCATGTACAAATTTAGTAGTCGTTGCTCGTTGTCAGCAGGGGTATTAGCACGAGAATTTAGATTTCCATCGTTATCATTCTGGTTATCATTCCCCCCTGAACGACATCAAAGTCCATATCTGAGCTTGGCTTAGCAGTCTGAATAAATAAGGCATCTACTTTGTCATTCAAGAGCCTTATCTCATCATGATAGTTATCAAATAGTTAACCGACAACCTTGAAATTATCATATGCAGTTGTAGGTCCCTATGGAGCCGGATCTATACAAGGGTTTTCGGATAAGGATGAGTCGGTGAGCGTAGAATATAAGAACACGAACAATCAACCAAATATACTTCGATGTCATGAGGTACCATGGATTACAAAAAGTTTTCTATAGAAATATACAGAGAGAACCCAAAAACCTTAAAGGTTTCTACATAATAACACCTATTTAAAGTATGGTGCTCCATAGAGGTCTCTAGTGGGCCTATGGGCCAAATCAACAGAAATGGTAAGTTTTTTTTAACACAACGTTGTCCAATATGTAGGTCAAGCCTCAGCAATGGCTAAATGCCCGATTTCGAGAAGGAACCTAAATTAAAAAAAAGTTTTATGTAAAAACATTATGATTAATTAGGCTTTTTATAAGCGACGACATGAGTTTTTATTGGGCTTATCCAAGAACGTAGACAACGACATCCTGTGGCCTTTAAAAAGAAGTTATCAATCGCTATTATTGGTGGGTCCTATAAGCCACCTCATAATTATCGATGATCTTTCAAACAAAAAAATTATATATATGTTAAGGACCTTTAAAAAGTAGTCATCTGGGATACACATAATTTCGGAGACGTAGACAACGATATCTAGTGGCCCTTAAAAAGAAGTTATCAATCTCTATCATTAGTGGGTCCCAGCCACATAAGAATCTTTTGGATAACAACATGAAATGTGCAGTTTCATCTCGTACTTCTAATAATGTTTTCGAGCTTTCAATTAAATACATATACTTGTATGATAAAAAGTGCAAGCACAATAACGAGTTAACCTTTCATGAATGATAGACTACCTGTTGAGTTTTTTTTAAAACTGGTTACTTAATAAGAATTTTTTTTTTTTTTGTAATAAAAACATTCATGTAAATCAATTAAAATGATAAATAATCTCTAGATTGCAAAGTATTTTATATATTTTTTTTGGTAACAAGGTGAATGGTTGACTCAGGACCCTCCCATAGGTAAGATGGGCCTCAACCAACTTTTTTTTTTCTTTTTTTTTTCTTTTTGGCTTCAAAAGATTTTAGGAGAGCTTCAAGATTTGTTTTAACTTTTTTTTGATTGTTTAACCTTGTTTTCTATTCTTTTATTGTTATAACAACTTTGTTTTCTTATTGTTATCACAATAATTACCGTTGATCTTTCAAGCAATATATATAAGGACCTTTAAAAGGTACTCATCTAGGACACAAAATTTCAGAGCCGTAGATAAAGACATCCTGGTCCTTAAAAATAAGTTATCAATCGTTATCATTGATGGGTCCGGTAAATCACATAATAATCTTCTGGATAGCTACATGAAAGGTGCGGATTCATCCCCGACTTCTAATAATAAAATTTTTGATGGTTTCAACTTTTCATCTAAAAATATATACTTGTACGATAAAAAATAGAAACACAATAATGAGTTAACCTTTCATGGATGATAGACTGACTGTTTAGTTTTTTTTAAAACTAATTACATAATAAGATTTTTTTATTTTTTTTGTAGTAAAGTGCCATTTTCGTCCTTGTGGTTTGACGAATAATGCGAATTTAGTCCAAAAAGTTTATTTTTTGCATATGGACCCTCTATGTTTCCCGGTTCTTGCCAATTACATCCAAATCACTAACCCCGTTAAATTTAATAGTTAAGTCAGGCGTAGACATGTCTTTTCACTATTTATTTATTATAATACTTATAATACTTATTTTAGTGAACTGCGGTTTTCGTCCCTCTAGTTTGTCCAAATCTGCAGTGTTAGTCCAGTAGTTTTACATTTACAATTTTCTTTCTTATGGTTTCATTTCACTTGCAATTAAACCCGAATTCCCTAATCTCGTTAAGTCTGGTCGGTAAACACATCAGTGTACCCTTCACGTGAGGGGCAGTTTTGTTCCTTCTTTTTTTCCTTTTCCCCAAATACACCCCAGCCCTAACGTGAGGGGGCTTGCGAATTACGACTGAGGTTTATTTGGGGAGAAAAACAACAAAACTGGTTGTCACGTGAGAGGAACGCTAATGGGTTAACGACCAGACTTAACAAGGTTAATAAATTCGGGTTAAATTGCAAGTTAAATGAATCTACAAAGACGAAAATTGTAAACTTGAAACTATTGAACTAAAATCGCAGATTTGGACAAACCATAAGGATGAAAACCGCAGTTCACGAAAATAAGTATTATAATAAAGAAATAGTGAAAAGACATGTCTATCCCTGACTTAACGATTAAATTTAACGGGGTTAGTGATTTGGATGTAATTGGCAAGAACTGGGAAACGTGAAGGGTCCATATGCAAAAAAATAAATTTTTTGGACTAAATTCACATTATTTGACAAACCATAAGGACGAAAATGGCACTTTACTCTTTTTTTTTTAATAAAAAGAATCACATAAATCAAGTAAAATAATAAATAATCTATAGAAATGCAAAGTATTTTATGCTTAACATGGTGAATTGTTAAATCGGGACCCTCCCATAGTTAAGTCAGACCTCAACCAACGCTGAAGGCCTTATTACAAGAGGGGGCTGGAATTAGAAGGGAAAAAACAAATAAAAGATTAATTATACGTAAAAAAATTATGTTTAATTCAGGCTTGTTTCTATACTAGAATAAGTCTAATAGAGTTAACTCATTAAACTCAATATTTCACAACTTCACGATAGGTTCATAAAAATGTTTGGAGAGCTTCAAGATTTGTTTAACTTTGTTTTTATTTTTGTTTAATTTTTGTTTTCTATTTTTCGCTGCAATAACTTTTGTTTTTCTTTTATCATTATCATAAATTTTGCCGATCTTTCAAATAAAAACTTTATATATAAGTGGCTTTATAAAAATACTTGAAGAAACACGGATCCAATCCCCGGATATGGGTCCTGGATCCAACCCTCCGGCGTGAGGATCAATATCGTTCGTGAAGAAGAAAGTACTGAAGTATACAGACTAAATATATTCAGAGTATAGGTGAGTCAGAGTGAATGTGTGAATGAATACCTCATGCAGGTTGACAAGGTATTTATAGCCGAAGTACGTAGGAAGGTGATTAGTGTGACATTCGTCAATTTCGGGTCACTTTTGTTATGTAAACCCGACCCGTTTGTAACCCGAACATTTCAAATATATAAAATATTGGATCTTGTCATTTAAAATATATAAAATATATAAAATATTGTTTTTTTTATATTATGCATTGTTTGACCATTTAAACATACCCATTGTTATGCAAACCATAAAAGAATCTTTATACCCAACCCTTCACTCCTTCCCTATATATACACACCCATCTTCTTCATTTTACTCTTGCTACATCTCCAAAAAACTCTCTCAAACTCCATAGATTCAAGGTTGTTATTTCTTATGTATTTTTTGAAGTTTTGACTTCTCAAGTCAAACTAACTATAGTCTTTCATTCTAACTTGTTCATCTAACATTACTAACTCTTGAATATGGTGGTACAACATATATATAATACACACCCCTTGTTTCCTTTATTTGTTACTTCACCGACTTTGGTTGGTTAAGTTTCGAATGTCATAAGGCAAGGCTTCATGGAGGACTTCGTGTTCTTGATATATATTTACACACACATAACTTATTATACATATCACTTATGACTAACTTCTAACCCTTTAGTTTGTTCATCTTATTTACAAGTTCCATGGTGTGGGTTTGTATAAGACTAACCTCGGTTTAACCGAAACTAGTCCAAACCGAAAACCGAACTTTTGTTTACTAGTTTTGTTAAAATAGTTGTTTAAACATGTTTATTGCTAGATTTGAGTTTCAAAAATCATTTTTACAAGTTCTTTGATATTAAGCATATGGAATCCATCTATGAACTCGTTGGGAGATGGAAACTGAACTAAACCGAAACTTTTGCTTAAAAGACTTGTAGTTAACTTTTTTTGTTGTAAAATTTAAGTTTTCTTCATTTATAAACCAATATACAAGTTCTATGATATTTGGGCATGTAGAAACCATCAATGAACTATTTGTGAGATGGAGACCGAACTATACCGACTTTTACTCGCTTAAGACACACAAGTGTGTTTTTAGTTATCAAGACTTGTATATTTCTTTAAAAAAAATAGTTTACAAACTGATTTAATTATTTTTCTTAAGTAGTTGGAGTAGTTGGATCCAACTTGATCTCATAACATAGTTTGGACCGACAAAACCGAACACTCATTTAACGTGCGTTGTTAGTTCTAAACAATAGATCTACGTACTTGGTTAAGTGTTAGTATGTTTTAATGAGTTATCTCGTAAAAATTAATATTTTGGAAAGTTGACTTTGGGTTCGACCATTTGTCAAGACCCGAACCGACAACTCGAACACTCGTTAAAAACCCGTTTTAGTATCTTTAGCCTAACAGAACTTGCATTTTAGCATTTTCCCCACCTTATTACTTAACATTGGTTAAGTAAATATTAAGGTTAGATACTTTAACCCGGTTTTGAGCAAACTTACATTTTTTAAAAGGGTTATTATTATAAATTCTTAAATAGTTACATTTTAAACCTTGAACTTTAATTGATTAGTTTTTGCAACAATTATTTTATTTAAAGATCTTCAAGACAACCTTTCTAAATCCAAGACTTTCTTTTATTTAGGCTTCATACGTTAAACTCGTCGTTCCGGCAAATCTCTAAATAATCAATCTTTCAAGTTTATTACTTGAACGTGAGTAACTTCATACCCCGTTTTCTATCTTTTATTTTGGGGGTGACATTTCAACTTATCTAAACTAAATGTTTTATACTTGGGGTCTTAAACCACAAACGTTATTGTATACCTTACTTGAATAATTGCTCGATTTGGTGTTCTATGCTTATTTGACTATGTGTTTATCGCTTTTGGATGGTGGAACTATAAATCCTAGACCATTTGGCAACCCCTCATGGCAAGGTGTCGTTAACGTAATGCAATTAACGATAACTATAAAATCCTAAACTATTTGGCAACCCCTTATAGTTGGGTGTCGCTAACTTGTTAGCGATAACTATTTATCCAAGTTTATAGCTATTATTTATGGTTTTGTATACTAGTTTTGTGGCTTTTCATACTATATATCTATTGTTCAAACTTATGAATTGCTCACCAACTTTTGTGTTGATAAACTTTATTTTATGAAATGTTACAGGTTTGCATCTAGGTTGATTATGGATTTCGGTGAAGAAAACATCACAAATACCGTTAGGATATTAGCAAAAATGAACAATATTTGATTTGCTATATTTTGTTATATTTTGTTGTATTTGAGTTATGAATATTTGGTTATGTGACATTTTCGATGTTGTGAAATGAAATGAGTTTGTTAAATATTGTCGCTTTAAATAGTGTCATGCGCTTATGAGCAATCATTGCACCCCGGCATGTTCCGCCGCCTTTGGTCGGGGTGTGACAACTAGGCCAGCTGTCCTCTTCTAAAAGATCTTGGTAACCGCATGGACGCGTGTCCCTTTGTGATAGGTTGAGCTATACGTTCCATGTGCACGAGTATAACAACCTGGACACGCGTCGTCTGATGATAGGACGGGTCATACCCTGGCCATGTGCACGGTTATAACAACCTGGTCAGGTGTCCTTTGCTCATTGGCTGGCGAGTCACGTATTCTTCAAGTAACAATCGTGGAAAACTCTTCTAGAGGATAGTTAGTTCATGACAGCTGTCCAGTTGGCATTGCCTTCCGGTCATTTTGACGGACAGATGTCCTATCTTGCGGATGATTTCTGAGGGTGCCTGGATGCTTCCGCGTGTGGTGTGAGGACGTTCTTCCTCCACCGAGTTATGCGGATGATCCATATGTCCCGCGGGTGGTGTATGAGAGGTTTCTCTATGACTCGCGGGTGGTACTTAAGGGTATATGGATCTTTTTGGTACCCTACCTCTATAATACTCATATGAATACTCGAAATATCATAAACGACCCTCGATTATAACTGTATATAAAGAGAGAGTTATAGCCCAGATTAACACAATTGTGTCATAAATAAACTAAAAAATAAACGCTAATAATATCTCATAGCTAATTTTATAATTAAAGATGCCATTAATATTTCATTTCATAATTAAAATAGTGAACAAACTCGCACATTGCTATTAAATTTTACAGTTAGCAAATATTTTTCTATTTAAATTTGTTCTAAGATAATTATTTGCTTACAAATAATTTACCACCCTGTAATAGAAAAACTTGGTTTCTTTAGTGGAGACTCAATTTCAATCTATACTTTATCACTTTGGGTGAGTATTAGCAATAAAAGATTTAAGCTAAGTCTTGCGAGATTGTCAGTTCGAATCCCGAGCCCACTTAGGTTTTCATCCCACCGTGTGTTACGCCTGAGAGTTCTACCCTTATGACAGCACAACGACTGTCAAATGACAGCCGGTCTGGTTTACCAGGAGAACGCCTAAGTCAAACTCTGAAGTCAACATAAATTCGATTAAAACAACATAGTCTAGCTGGAGCAACGAAACTCTTTAAATTAAGGTGAGGTGGCCTAAACAAAAAATATGTTTTTAATAAAATATAATATAATTTACCACCTTTTGAATAAATTTTGATTTTATACAATCACCAAATCTCAAAGCTGAATATGAGGAGAAATTTCTGTTGAAATCTAAATAAATAGTCAACAGTTGACTTTGGTTGGACTTCCATTCCATGTAGAAAAGTCAAATAATAATAACATCTCTTAAGATTTTGATACAAAGTAGCTAAATGAGGAAAACATATTATCTTCCGAATAATCTTCTTATCCTCTCAAAGCCATTGAAAAGATTGTGTGTTAATAAATGATTATCTTCTTTAACCAGCCTCCAATGGCTGTTTAACCCTTCTTTTAATATCTCCGTTCACCCACTATTAATGCCGGCAGGATGGCCTTTCGGAGCTTAAACCATCTTTTACTCCTCATTGGCCTCCTGTCTCTCTCGCCACCACCGTCGTTAACCACCGCCACCAATCTCCCCAGAAAACTCTCCCAAAATGTCAACTTCTTCCGTGAAGCTTCCGCCTTTCGCAACGGCCAGTCATGCGGCTCCACCGCCAACGACACCATCCATCTAGCAATGACCCTTGATTCGAATTACCTTCGCGGTACAATGGCCGCCATTCTGTCCATTTTGCACAACTCGGGCTGTCCCGAAAATGTGGTCTTTCATTTCTTGTGGCTAAGGTTTGATCAAGACATTAAAACAAGCATCAAAACCACGTTCCCGTATTTGAATTTTAAGTTGTATCGGTTCGACTCGAGCTTGGTTCAAGGGAAGATTTCGAAATCCATCCGTGAGGCGCTTGATGAGCCTTTGAATTATGCGAGAATTTACCTGCCTGATATTATCCCCAAGCATGTTAAACGGATTATCTATCTCGACTCTGATCTTGTAGTCGTTGATGATATCGATAAGCTATGGAGAGTTGATTTAGGGGACAAGGTACTCGCTGCACCCGAATATTGTGAGGCGAATTTTACGCAATACTTTAATGATAATTTTTGGAACGAACCCGAGTTGCAAAAGATTTTCAAAGGGAAAGAGCCATGTTACTTCAACACAGGCGTTATGGTTCTAGACGTTGAAAAATGGCGGGAAGGCGGGTATTTACAAAAAGTTGAGGAATGGATGGTGGTACAAAAAAAGAAAAAGATATATCATTTGGGTTCTTTGCCGCCATTTTTGCTTGTTTTTGCCGGGAACATTAAACCGGTTCATCATAGTTGGAACCAACATGGTTTGGGTGGTGACAATATTGAAGGAAAATGTAGGAGTTTGCACCCGGGTGCGATTAGTTTGCTACATTGGAGTGGTAAAGGTAAACCATGGCTAAGGCTTGACTCGGGTAAGCCGTGTGTGGTTGACCATTTATGGGCTCCGTATGATCTTTATCGGTCGTCAAAATCCAAACACTCCTTTGAATTTTGATGGGTCTTGGTCACGAAACGGATCAAGATGATCATTTGACAGGTTCTTGATTTTTAGGCCAAGGATCAAGAAAGTGTTTGGTTTTAGGTTCGTTTAGAGATGCAAAGGTGAACGCGAAGAGGGTTTACGGTTAGATTTTGCAACATAAGGATGGAAGGTGAGGTTAACAGTAAATATGTCGATGTTTCTCAGGATCTATACGTCTGTTTATCAACAGTAAAAACTAAAAACACAACCACATTTGAGCATACATAGATAATTCGTGTTAGGTATCGTGTTTATACCTTAATCTTGTTTTAGTCATTGTTTTAGATTAGTCAGATTTCTAGGAACCCCATGCCCATCTTTGTTGTACATTAATTTGATTTGTTTCCCATAGATAATGTTCTTTAGCCATTTGCACGCGTTTTTTTTAATCAAACATAACAACCATGACACGCGCGCTATAATTACTATTAAACATGCTTGCAAATAGGAATCTTGCTTATTATATACATCAACAAATTTGATCATTAGTTCATTAATTACACATCATTTGCTTGTGACATGCTTAGATTCCTCTCCATGGCTTCCTTTTTGCTCCTTATGTATGCATCAGCTTTCTCATTGATATTTGAAGAAACGCTCAAAAAATGAGGCTCCCTTTCAGGCAATTTCGCACCTTCTAAAATGGTCAAAGTTGACTTCCCACGACCACCGTTGACCTTACCTTGATCTTGTGAGCCCGTTTCCTTACTGTTTTGGGTTAAATTCTTGTTTTCTTGGATCAAGATTTGGCCTAAAGCGTTATTGGTTCGGTTGACCATTGAACCATTGGTGTGTCGAAACTCAACTAGTAGTTCATGTTCATCGGGCTTGATCATCTGGTCTTGGCTCGTATGACTTGCTTCAAAGGCTCGAGTTTGGTCAACGTCAGGTGATGTCTGGTCTTGGCCCACATGACTTGGTTCAAAGGCTCGAGTTTGGTCAACGTGGGGGTGTGTTACATTGGTCGTACCGAATGTAACACGTCTTATAGCTTGAGTAAGGATGCTATTCATGATGAAGCTGAATAGCCTATGGCAAATGCCAAATGGGCCAAAACCATCATCTTGTTTGCCCTTTTCTTGCATAATTTTGGTGGTAATTTTATCTCACAAAAACAGTCACAATTTAAGGCATTTGTTTATGATTCTAATCTTTGGATGTGAGGTAAAGAAAAGATTAAAAGAGTGAAGCTTGAGGCTTCTTTAGAAGACAAAGGGTTTGCTTGTATGATACCATAACACCTTGGTTGTACTTTCCTTGAATTTGGTTATATTCTTGACTAGCACGAGTTTCATGCTAAGTTTATTAATAATTCGGCTAAATAATCAAAAAATAAAAATAATAAATTAACACTAAAAAAAGTAGCCTATTTAGGGTGCTAAATGGGCCGACTATGCCAACCCGAAAATTTGGCCTAATATGCCAACCCAAAATTGCGTTGGACACACTAAAACCCAATACTCATATTCCCGGGCTAACATAAACCGCTTGTGTCGACCTCACAGGAGTGTCTCCTCTTGTTGGGATTAGGGACAATGGTTTTGTAGCAGGCCAGGCAGCATTGAAGGCGGCATCGGGTAAGGTTGTTAAACACGAGAGAGCTTGTTTGGAGAATCGACATGTGTTTATCCCCTTTGCATTTGACACTTTTGGTTTCTTAGCTCCGGATGCCATGGACCTTTTGAATAGGGTTCAGAAAGTTGTGCATAGTAACGTATCGGCCCATAAGAATCGAAACTTTGTTTTTAGTAGGATTGGGTTTGCTATCCAAAAGGGGTTGCGGCGTAGCTTGTTGCCCGCTTACCTGCCACTTCATTGTAAATCGTTTGGATATTTCTATAATATTAAAAGAGTTTTTGAAAACATAAACAACACTCGTTAAGCCATAAGTATATTATTTTTCATACTAATATTTTATAGTTACAAATTTAAAACAAAAAACACACAAGTGTATAAACTAAACTATAAACATGATATATATTTCTCTTTTACGTGTTATAATTCAAAAACTCATTTTAAAAGTAGTTATAAATTATAAAAACAAACGGATTAAACAAGTCAAACTTGAAACACGTTATCATAAAATCCACCCAATCCATTTAGCTATACAAGTTTACGGTTCAATCGAAAACCGACCCATCACCCATGAGGCCATCAGACGGGGCCGCGTCTTAATGTGTATAGCCCAATGGATCTAAAAGATGTAGCCCAGTTGAAAAGTGAAGCCCAGATTTTAATCGTTTACCGTTGGTCAGCGGTATTCATTTCATTCACACTCACAATTTGATTTGAAGGATCAACGTAAAACAGAGACAATCTCATTCTCTACAGAAACCCTAAATTAATAATAATAATAATAATAATATTCTCAGATCATCAATGGATTTCTTTAGATCCATATTAGCAGACGATCCGGAGCCTCAATCTCCAGATAATCATGAACAATCCGATTCAAATCAATCACCAAACCCTCACGAAACCGAGGATGACGATTCCACTTCGAATATTAATTCATCGGAAGACGACGGCAGCGGAGACGTCGGTGCTAGTGGTGGTTTATGGAGCTTCGGAGATCTAGTGAAAACTTTGACTACGAAATCGGAATCAGTATTGGAAACATACCGACGAGATCTCAAGGAATTTGGTAAGAAAGAATATAATTTTGATTTAACATATCAACTCGAAAGAGTTTAATAATTAAATATGAAATTTATTCTTAGTAAATAAATAATTATTAGAGTTAGAAGTTAAGTTTATTCTAATTAGTTCATTTTTTGCCAATGAGCTGGTGGACCGGGTTCGATTCCTGCTCTAGCATTTTAGTTTCTGATGTGAGACTAGGCGAGTAGGTGTCGGTCACTAGTTGGATCCTTTAATTGAACGAGTTTTACTCATCGCACTACTGTCGTGCCTTCGGGCGTCGGCCATAGGTGAGGGTTTTCCCGGATCGAAAGGCGAGTGTATCCTAATGTAGTGAATTTAGCCAGTAGCCCATTTGGAGGATTCGTTGGCGGTTCAAAAAATATTGGTTTATTTGGTTTCTTAGTTTGAGTCTAGTTAGAAGTCTTGGTAAAGAAGTTAAAGTTTTAGTATATATAGAGATGTTATGGTAATGAATTTTGTGTGGTTTTGATTATTAGTAAAGGAAAAGAGTCGTGGGTTTTGTTTTCCGACAAAATATGGTGTTCTTGATCAAATTATTCCAACAGGTACTGGTTTGCGGAAGGAATCCGATTTGTTTTGTGAAGTTGCGAGCCGTGCGGTGAAGGAGTTGCCAGCGTCTATTGACGTTGGTACGTCGGCGATTGACGGAGTGTTGAAATCGACGGCGGATATCATTTCACAAGGTAAAGATGCTTTGCTTGCGGGTTCTTCTGATGTTGATGATTATAGTGATCGAAGTGTGGGTTCGATGAGATATAATAGGTTTGATGCGCAGTTGAATGTTATTAGGAATGATGTGAGGGTTTACTGTGAGGATCCTGAGGATGTGGAGGATTATAATAAGTGGAAAGTAGGGTTTGCGGTTGGCGATAAGAAGGATGAGATTGAGGAGTTGGTTGGAGAGAATGGTGAGTTGGTGGGGATGTATGAGAAGCTTGTGCCGAATGAGGTTGATGATGCGACGTTTTGGTTTAGGTATTTTTACAGGGTGTATAAGCTTAAGCAGCAGGAGGAGACGAGAGCGAAGCTTGTGAAGAGGTCGTTGTCGGCTGATGATGAAGAAGAGTTAAGTTGGGATGTTGATGATGATGAAGATGATGATGAGGTTGAACAGCAACAACAACAACAACAAGCTGATAAAATCAGATCAAGTACCTCTAAAGGCCAAGATTTAGTTGATGTTAAAAAGAAAGACAACGCTGATGATGAAATTAAAACTCAAAGCTCCAAGATTGTTGATGAAGATAAGGAGATGACAACCAGTGTGGTTAGTGTTGATAAGAACGATGTAGAGTCTACTGTTAAGAAAGTTGAATCAGTGCCGGAATCTGATGAAAAGGTTGATATCAAACTCGATTCAGGTGAAACTAAAGAAGATAATAATGTCATGGTTAAATCAAACGAATTGTCAAATCAGGAGGATGAGGATCTTGAGTGGGATGAGATTGAAGATATTGAGAAAACGGATGACAAGAATGTTGTCTCTCATGGTGAGACAACAAACAAAGGTGACTTGCGTAAGCGGTTGAGTACTGTTGCAGATGATGATGAGGATTTGAGTTGGGATATTGAAGATGATGACGAGCCGTTAAAACCAGGTAATAAGTGATGCATGACAGAAATTAAATCACCTAAGGTGTTTTGCATTGTGTTTGTGTGATAGTTTTTGTTGTAATTGTCTACATTTTAGTGTTTGTCAAATGTTTTCCTGTTATTTTAGAAAGCAGGTATTCTTATGTGAATTGCAAGTAATTGTTGTTCATAATAACACATTCTCCATATGTTGCTACTATGGTCATATAGAAGTTTGTTTATGTTACAACTGTTATATGATTTTGTATTGAAATATATTGTGCTCTTTTTTAGCTTAATACTGATGTTGGTAGATTGGACATGGCAATTAGGGTGCTCACAAACTGTTGAAGCTGACTGAACCCCAAATGGCAATTAGGTTAATATTATCATAGAAAATAACAATTACACTTGGAAACGAGTAGTCGAAAAGTGTAAACAGCAGATTAAAAAGGCATGAGTATGCTTGGTTATAATCTTAGGTGATAATATTAGGTTAATAATGTTAGGCAATTAGGTTAATATTAGGTTATAATCTTAGGCAATTAGGTTAATAATGTCATGGTTAAATCAAACGAATTGTCAAATCAGGAGGATGAGGATCTTGAGTGGGATGAGATTGAAGATATTGAGAAAACGGATGACAAGAATGTTGTCTCTCATGGTGAGACAACAAACAAAGGTGACTTGCGTAAGCGGTTGAGTACTGTTGCAGATGATGATGAGGATTTGAGTTGGGATATTGAAGATGATGACGAGCCGTTAAAACCAGGTAATAAGTGATGCATGACAGAAATTAAATCACCTAAGGTGTTTTGCATTGTGTTTGTGTGATAGTTTTTGTTGTAATTGTCTACATTTTAGTGTTTGTCAAATGTTTTCCTGTTATTTTAGAAAGCAGGTATTCTTATGTGAATTGCAAGTAATTGTTGTTCATAATAACACATTCTCCATATGTTGTCATATAGAAGTTTGTTTATGTTACAACTGTTATATGATTTTGTATTGAAATATATTGTGCTCTTTTTTAGCTTAATACTGATGTTGGTAGATTGGACATGGCAATTAGGGTGCTCACAAACTGTTGAAGCTGACTGAACCCCAAATGGCAATTAGGTTAATATTATCATAGAAAATAACAATTACACTTGGAAACGAGTAGTCGAAAAGTGTAAACAGCAGATTAAAAAGGCATGAGTATGCTTGGTTATAATCTTAGGTGGTTAGAAATTACCCATTCAGATTCCTATTACCCGAAAAGCAATCTTGAACCCGACTTAAAATATCAAATGCTCAATTACACTTTAAACAATTTTATACTTTTAGTAGTTTTGAGATTCTGGTTAATTTAAGATGTTTATTATATTTTTTAAAATTGCATGATATATTACTATATTCTTAGATTTTGATACTGGTAAAATGTGTTTGCGATTGGTTTTGGATAAATGTGCGGGTATCACTTGATAAAATCCGTCTCAAACCCATAAAACTTTTTATAATTGCCTAAAAGACTCCTCCAAAACGCTTCAGGTTTTAGCCTTTTAGAATTAGAAGTCACTAACACTAAACCGTCGGGTTCAGATTTTTATGCCATTTATAGATCTACCAGTTAGCTATCTGACTCAGATTTCTCTGGTTGGGTTGGCAATGGTTTTGGTTTAAAAAGCTTGAAAATATAACTAAGGAGTAAGGATTGCGTTTGATGAAAAATGCAGCAAACAATCAAAAAGTGATATTCTGTGGTTGGGTTGGACTGTTTTTCATACAGGCCGAAGCCTGCTGCATATTGGGCCTAGCTGCTGGATTTCCAGATGTTCATTTAGTTCTTGCCTTCTGGGCCTCTGGCGGCCTGAGTAAACCCAATGAATCCAACAAATAAAAAAGTTATTGATAGTGTATAGGATGGATAATATGTAGACAAAACTTACCTATATTCATAGAAATAAGGAGGTTACTTGTGGAGAGACCCTAGGCTTCAGAACAAACATACAAAATAATAATAATTGAAATAGAATTTTATCAATAACAAGAAGTAGTGAAAGAGTAACATAGTAAAACAGAAATGCATATAACATCATAGACAATATAAGGACGTATAATCTCAAAGATAAGACACTTGCAAAATCCACCTAAAGTAGCCCCCAAGACAAAGCTAAGACACAAAAGTACCATTTGGTGAAAATCGTTGACCTTAATCTTGTGACTCCTAGCTTGAACCATATTCTTAAAGAGACGCAACTCTAACAAATGCTACCTAATCCACTCATCTCATGTCAATTTGAGTCTGCCTCTATACATCATGTGCTCCTTAATGAGGTTTCCACTTCTCTAACTTGTCTCATCGTTCGCCTCCTTTTCACATGCCTAAACTCTCAATCTCCTCACCATTATCTTATCTTATATGCTAGTCACTCCTAACATTTCTCTTAAAACCTCATTTTCTAGCATGTTTAACATTACGCGCCTACACATCCAACTCAACATTCTTCTCTCCGCTACCTCTATAATAAATTGTACTTAGTTAAGACTTAAAATTAATAAATTCAAACAATTACTTAATTTTTAATCAATGTTACTTAGATTGACTACCTTCTAAGTTTCCCAATAAAATTTCATTACATAGAGATTGTCATCCGGTCAAATATATTCATATTATTAGTTATTTTATTTATTTTAGTATATTAATAGTTTTCCCAAGCAGGAATTTATTTTTAGAAATGCCATCTGACCTCATACCTAATGAATTAGGTAAACAAAAGGAACCTGTAAATAAATATTTATTATAAATGAATGAAGTTAACGGGAATTAGGATTTAAAAAACGAAAAGTATGACATTTATAAATAATCTATACTTTAGGAGGGTTAATTTGTTTAATGTAGAGGACATTTGGTGGACCATTACAAAGAAGAGCTTTTAGACACTTACTCATGTAAGGTATCCTTACATATTTTCATTTAGTTATTTGTTAAATATTTGATGCTACCATTCGAAATTCGCTATGACACTTTCGTATTACATGTTATTCGGACTTGGAATCATTAGTTTGTGTTCATGAGATAAAATTACCGAGTCAACTACTTGTGGACGTATAAAAGACATGTAGTCATGACACCAATTAATGACACCCTCTGCACTTTGTTATATTATTTTCATAGATTTTGAAAATAAGTTTAAATTTCTGTATGCTATGTGAAATTATTATTATTGTTTGAGATACTATATATGTGTATTCTTATCCATATCCGTATAACTAGTACTTGCCCAGTATATATTTTTACATGGAAAACACTGAAGGCATTTTAGAGTAGTGCTTATTTAAATTTTAAGTTTATTTATTATCATAAACTATTTATCTTTGATAGGAGTGGTTTAATGAACAAAATTGTATTAACGTATAAAAGGTATGAAAACACCAAAATATGACATGTGACCCATGGTAAGGGTATACATGTCCGCAATAATGACACAAACGTGTAAAATGTAAATATTTACACAATCATATAACTAATTATACACAACATATAATTTTGTAACATGTTACATAGGGTATACTAATAATTATACAACCTATATATGTTTATAGTTACGCACCTATGTTTATAGTTACGTATAGACATAATTACGTATACGGAAATAAAAAAGCATTAATGATGTTTAAAGAAAAAGTAAGTTTTTTTAAAGTGTGCCTAGACTATACTATAAGAAGTTGATTAGGTTTTACAACTTACTATGATAAGACACGTCGTCGTTAAGACCATTTAACTTTGTTTTTCTTTGAATCCGCCCATGAAATCAATCATCTATGGCTTCATAGTTCATACTCTCGTTACTATATTACGATGTGCATAAACGTCAATGAATATACTGTTGACACAATACGGAGCTACTGAAATTCCACTAATGTCAAATAACAGAAAAATCGATTTCATGAGCTTAGCTAGATTGCTACTATGGAAGAGTTGGAGAACACTGTTTTGATAGAATAGTGATCCAATGAGGCAATGAACTAGACACGTTACCAGGGATATATCAGTCGCAAATTATAGCTAAAAAACACAATAAAAGGGTAAAAAAAGATTTGGTTGCAAATTATATTTGGAATAAAATATATTTTTTTATCAACGGTTCCAACTTTATTTGATAAAACTAAAAGAAAGAAAAAAGTAAACGACTTGTCATAAATCGTTTACAATATTAACTGAAAAAAAGTTAAATAAATAAATAAAATACAATTTTGATCATACAATCAGTCGTCGTATGGATGGTAACGGCACTTATCTCGAAAATTCGAAATATTTGGTGCCGGTACCGATACCGGTATCGAAATGTTTGGTTCGGTACCGGTATTTCGTGCAAAATTCAGGAAATACCAGTACTGTATCGATACCGAAAACTAAAAAATTGGTACCGACGATACCAAATCGGCATCGAATTCGGTACTGGTACCAGTTATGTGTACTGAAAATGCTCATCCCTAATCCGTCGCGACACAAAAAAATTTAAGAAAAAAACAATCACAAATATTTACTTTTTTTTAATAACCAAATTTCACTTTGCAAATATTTGAATCCACCTAGGATCAGCTCAACGAATGGTGAGGCCTAAATCGAAATTAAATTTTAGGGCCTTTTTATGAGAATTGTTAAAAAAATTGCTTATTACAAGTTTTCAACTCATGATTTATATACTTTAGTAATAACTAAGCCTACTACCACACACCAATACATTACTTTGAAGTTACTTCACCAATTATAATATATCTATATATAATTATTTTTTTTGGATTTGGAGGCCTTAATTAAATGTGGGCTTAAAGCCCTAACTTGTTTTCGTTGGCCCACATGTCGGCCCTGAATCCACCATAAACTTACATTTAAAAGTAAAAATACCATACCACTAGACCAATAAGTTATGGATATTAAAATACTTGCTTAAAAAACTAAAGCAAGTATTGTCTCAAAACATGCCCAAAAACTATTTGTTTAACCATATGACCTATTATTCAAGTGGTATGATGTTCTTATTTACAAATATGACATTGTGAGTTTAAATGATCGTAAGTTAGCATTTAAGATAGTTTTTAACGGTCCCAAATGATCGTTTTTAGTGGTGTCTTTTTTATTTGCTTTAATATCTTTCACTTTCTCAATGAAAAAGATAACGAAGACACTCGAACAACACACAAGTATAATAAATCAAAAAGTTCATACTCGTGAATCATTTTAACTTGTATTAAAAAGGCTATTTTGCATGTCCATTTTTTCGTGATATGACTTACCATTTTAACATCTCTATCTTTTTCATCTTTTATCTTCCATTGAATCCTCATTAAAACGTCCCCTTCCGTATTATGGATGTTTATGATCCCAACCTAGTCGAGTCAAATTAGTTTGTGCTCGTCTTGGTTAATTTGATATCGGTTGAACTGGGAAGTATCGGAAGGTTCAACCTGGTTGAATAGTTATATGTATAAATACAACTTCAACTCAAAAAATATCCCAAAAATAAACTAATAAGCATCACACATGAACCATACATTTTAAATGAAAAATGATCGAGTCAAATAAGAAGTTTGTACCTTTTATACGAAATTAATCAATTACAAAGGATGTAAAAACTAACATCGGATTTGCAAGATAAAAAATTAGTTGATTAATGAATCTCCTTTCACTATGTTCACTTGTTTCAATTTATCCGCTAGGTTAAAAGTCATTTTTTTTTAAATATGGGTTGCCAAAAATAAAAAAAATCTCTTGGATTTAAAACCAATTTGCAAGTTTAAACCGATATTTAAAAAAAGGCATACAATGTTCTAGCAAACCACTCAAAAATACCGGGCTCTTAATATCGGTTATCTTACCAAAATCCGGTTCAACAAGTCGATACTTGTCGATTTTTAAAACATGACTTTTAAACCAACTTCTTGACATGATTCTAAAATGGTCGTAATAAATTAATATTGTATTAAAATAGTTGAGCCATAAAAACAAGTATTTTTATTCTCTTTGATTTGAGTAGTATATAGCGATAGTTTTTTTTTAATTAACTTGTTACATGATTACCGTGTCTATGTTTCCCATTATTGTATCACACATACACCGCTTTAGTGTTTGTGTGTGTTAAAATAAAATATTTTGCACCAGGAGTCGAGTTTTTTGGGTTTGTAAACCAGTCGAATACAGTTGGCTCGGTGGGTAAACAAGCCAATTTCAAACAATATTTTTGCGAGTTTGTTACAAGCAAGTTCCAAGTCATACGCTATTTGAATAGCATTAAATCTTACCCATTTGAGAAAGAGGGAACATGATGTGGGATGTAGATGTGATCCATCAAGGAACATGGAGCGTGGAATGCCTAGTCAGCACAAATTTGTCGATATTTGACGACTTAAAATGGATGCTTTAGAAAGGTTGGAAAAGAGTGGCGTAAACAAGTTGGTGTTGTCAACATTAATAATACCTTGCGACCCTCAAACACCATGCCATTGACACCTCAATATTAATTTAAACCATTTTCAAACACATATTCTACAAACTACATAATTGCAAAGAATATTCCAACCATATGGGACCGTTATATGGTAATCATAATTTTCAATCATCACGAAAATACAACCCGAATCCGGTACGAAAGAAACATGTTTTGGGTTAAAAGGGTTGCGTGTCTGGTCGAATTTATACATGACTTGTTAATCATGATAGTCTTTAATTCTTAAGGGGGTTAATGATATGATACGATATGAAATTGAAACTTTCAGTTGATCATTTGAAAATAAGGAAGTTTTCAATAATTTGGATGTTGGTATGTATTAGAAAATTGATTTGAACTTGAATATGTTTTTAATTGTGTAATATGTATTTACTATTTTCCAATGTTTTTGTTTCAAAATAGATTGACTTCTTTACATGTAATTTGTTACCTCGATAGCTAATCGGGTTCATGGTAGAGGTATGAGTTATACGTGTTGCAGTGTATCAAATTAGGGTTTAACATTGTGACATGCTGTTAATTGTGTCATATTCATATTAGGTTGCATGGTCACGTTTTCATTAAAGACATTATGAAAATTTAAATAATAAGTCAAAAATGATTTTAAAATAATATCAGTTTAAAATAATAATTCAAAGGCACCGTGGTGCGCAACCTTGTCTCTTGGAATTGTTGGCCCACCGGCTTATGAACAAGTGGGTGTCTCCAAACTTTTAAGAAATTCGTAGTCGGTGGCATGGACAAGACTACAAGAAGTGTAATCAAGATTTGTTGATGCAAACAACAGTCTCTCAAATCTGTCACGTCGCTTAAGTTATACAGTAGGTGGCGCCTACTAATTAGACATACTAACACGTCCAAGCGCCTGAAATTTTGTTGGCTTGGGAGCATTTTGTTGACTTCCCTTCAAAAGAGACTTTGAAGAATTTTCTCATTTTCAATTTCCTCAACTAGAAAGCAAAGACTTTTATATCTTCTTGAATAAGAAGTTTCTATATTATTTAAAAAGGTTTTATTTTCTCAAGTATCAAGTTTTATGTTATTATTAAAACAACTTGAAATGTTTCTCTTTTTCTTAAAAGAAATGAAATCAAGAGGTACATAAATGTTTTGGCAATTTCAAGCAATTTGATTACATTTTCCATTCGATTGTGCTTCCTTCTAAACCTCCCAAAACTTTACGATTTTTTTATTTGTTAATATGTAAAGGAAAGGACGTATTAAACTTTTTACAAAAAGTACAAAAGAATAAGAACTGCTAAATGGAAAATGATAAAGACGAGATAGTCATTCTTTATAAGTTTTTACCAAGCTCAAATTTGTCACACCGTAAGACACATTACGACAAAGTTCCTCGTCAATATTTTCAAGTTCACCGAGTTCTAGAGTCAACATTGACCATGTGGTATCAAAGGACTTGATCCATCAATTTAAACTTGAGTAGTTCGTTTAATCCTTACACAAAACTCGAATCACATATCTCACCACACCCGCTTATGATTAAAAAAGGAATTATGAAAAACAAAGTTAGAGACGAACAATAATATATAACAATTCACACTTTTAATAACCTTTAAAAGATTTGAACTACAATCTCTATAACTCTAAAGGTGACAATTAGACAATGACAACATGGGATGATATTGTAGTCTAATCATCACTACTAAAACCCTATTTCGCTCCATAATTAAGGTATTAATAAGAAAACTCATCTTAATTTCAAACACCAAAGCCTTGATTAATTGTTGTACACTAAAACAACCCCAAACAAACCACAACACACCACTTCTCACACATGTCTCAAGCCACGCTAATGCCCGACTCAGCGGTTCGATCCAACTTATGTGCCTCAGTTGATGCATGCAACGCAAGAAGACGCCCTCGTTGAGCACGAGGCGGTAAATGCTTGGCGGGTTTTTTAGACCCGTCATTCCATGGCAAGAAAACACCAGTTCCACCACATGGTAGCCTTCTAGGGCTCATAACCATGGGTCGAACTGGTGCTAACATTAGCAGTTGTGGGGCCCGCATTGCACCCCACTTGGGAAGAACATGGATTGAGTCAAACCCGTCTAGTGGCCTGGTTGCAACAGGTGTCATTAGTGGAGCTGTAAGACCGGGTTGCCAAACAGTCATGGCCGCGCTCATTGGATCTTTTGGGGCTAAATTTTTGTCACAAGTGTCTATTCGGACTTTGAAAAACGATACACTTATTCGTTTAGTCGGAGATTGACACATGACATGGCGGGCCATGTCAGCACTGTTTCCTCTCATCACTAAGAGTGAGCTGTGAAGATTAAAGATATAAAGTTGTTTATCTTTTTTAGTTTTATTAACATTTTAAACAGTATTAGTCACTTACCCTTCCTTGAGAGAAAGCATGAGTGGTCCTTTGTAATTTCCATCATTATCGCATACTAAAGTGCGCCCAAAAGCCATTGTTGAATCAGATAGAACAAGTGTAGCTATAGGTTGCTCTAGATGAGGTGGTTTCAAGAAAGGTTGTGAAAACCCCCCCTAAGTAAAAGATATTAATGTTACATGTCACATTTGTAATTGTAAAATAATCATAACGCGCGTAAACTTAAATTATACCTCGTCAAAAAATTTTATAATGCAACTGTTTGGTCGTCTGTTTTCAGAAATTAAGTGAAACTGAATTAGATGGTCAATGACACCTTCAAGAGGAGCAGGAATCGGCTCGATATTGCCTGTCGACATTTATAACACGATCATAATGTTACATTTTGTTATCGAGTATTTGAATCTTGAATTATATAATAAAAGAATTATGTGCTTACTATCTTGGGATTTATTATTTGCAGCTTCATCTTTTACTTGTCCAAATATTGGAGCTCCAAACTGAATAAGCTCTCTTTTGATTGCCTTTGATTGCTGGTTGTACATAATAAAAGTCTCACCTACCCACCCACAATCAATAACATGGTTATAAACTTGTATATATGAAATTGCATTTCCAAAACTGAATGCTACTTTTTAAATAATAATGAACAAATAACAAGAATATTTCAAGTAAAGCAGGACTCATGAAATCCTATGGTAATATCAAGAAACATGTTCTTTATCAGAGTTAAAGCAAAAGATACAAATGTATTATACGGTTTTCATAGTTTTCTACTTAAAAGCGATTCTATGTTAAAGTGTCCTCCTCCTAACCTATACTAGCAAAACTATAATTAACTGGAAATAAAATCAATTAATTTCCAAACCTGAGCAATCCCTTTCTCAATACTTCGTCCCGAAAGGAAAAAACAAGGTTAACTACAAAAGCATCACGAATCACAGGATCTACCTGAGAGTTCACCATTTTGGCCAGCGACTCGAAGCTCAGTTACATACTCGGTCAACTTAGCTAGCTCTGTCGTGTTAAGTATGTCTTCATACAACTTCAAACCTCTCACAACATTCACCTGTACGTCAAATATTCTTTCAAATCACAATTTCAACTTATTTAACAATTCAAATGTTAAAGTTAAACATAGTACTCACCATATGTCCTTTTACAGACTCCTTGGCTATGAACCCTTTTGTCATCTTGATCTCTGCACGCCGCGCCTCCCAGTCTTCTTCGTTTGAGCATATTTCAATGCTTTCGACCGGTGTATCCACTTCTTGTAATCCTGAAGTTTAAAGATTATTGATTAACTAAACCGAGTTATATTATCTAATTATCTTTCTAATAACAATATGACGTTAGTAATGATATCATGTTAAAAAAGAGAAATTTACCAACCCTCCAAAATTCTAATGGGACCACACCATGGTCCACCGGTAGCACTACATCACTATTACCAATTAACCACCGAGCACTAACACCGTTGTTCCATGAACATAATACGACAAGAATTAAAGGCAAAAACAGTATGGCACTAACTTACTAGAGGACACCTAGTCCCATATTCTCAGTACTCCTAGTGGGCATCATCGGTTCTAGACTTTTGGTCTGTCATTTTATCATTTTTGTTCTTACTTTGTTCTCAGGCGATAATTATGGAAATTTCTTATTTATTTCAGTTGTGTAAGGAACTAATGAGTGGAAATCAGAATATGAACACAATAAACTTATCTCACTTTAACTCCTTACTATGTATAATAATATTGGTTTACAAGCATTTATCCATATATAGTAAATCTTTCTGTTTTTGAAATTGAACACAATTCTTGTGTTTGAAGTTTTGCCATAAATGTTCTTTATTCGAATAGTATGATTTCACTCTTTTTAACTCACCATTAAAATTTTGTACATTAAATTGGAGCCACAAAAAGTTAGTTTTTTTATATATTTATTTATTTTTGTTTGAAAGCTAAAAATAGGGTTGTATTTACCTTTTTTTTTTCTTGACGCTCAGGTATAAATTTTGTGACCAACCTAACCAATTCAGGCATCAATAACACTATTTATTTTAATGTTTCTCGACTGATGTAAAATATGTGTAGATATTCTTTTGGACATATTACGAATTTATTCATTTTGTGGTTTTTGATCAATATAAAATATATGTTAATACCATTTTGGTATCATAACTATATTTCTTTGGATTTTTCTGTCAATGCTAAGGCCGGTCCGTGGGTCAGCGAAATGAAGATGGGGCTTCCGACTCACACTTAATTAATGACTCCAAATTTAAAAAAAAAAACATAAAAAATAGATATATATTAACATTTTTTTGTTTTTTTAACACAGTTGTCATAAAAGGGCCACATCTTATTTTAATTTAATGACAGAATTACAAATTTTGTCCTTTAAAAAAAGCCAAAAACCGGTTCGTGTCCTTTTCTAAGTTTCCTTGCAGGCGGTGTCCTTTAAACTTTTTTTTTCTACACGTTATGTCCTTTACGCTAACTGGGTTAGAAAAACTCAGTTAAATGCCCTCACGTGAGACGCATGTGAGGGCATTTTTGTCTTTTCACCACCTGCAACTTCTTCTTCCTCTTTCTTCTTCATTTTTCTTCTTTATTATTATTTTTCTTCATTTTTCTTCTTCATTTTTCTTCTTTATTCATCCACTCCCACAATAACCACCACCAAACGCCGATTCACATCTCTTCCGACTCCCACATACTCCCAAACACCAATTCCCACCATGGATTCCGGTCTTCCCGCCGCCGTAGACGCCAGATCCGGCGGTAAAATATCAAAACGGAAACCAATTTCCGCCAGAACCACTCCGTACGACCGACCGGAACCCTCCAATTGGCGTAACGGCCTTCTTTTTCCGGCCAAAATCGTCGCCGGCGGTGCAAGTAAACTTATTTCGTCGATTTGGAGCCCTAAAACTTGGGGCTCAAATGGGTTGTCTTCAGAAACTGATTCCGATTCAGGTTTGTGTTCAAATTTGGGGCATTTTTGTGTTCAAACCCTCCACGTCATCCTTCCCAATAACCCACACCAAACCCTTAATCACCAACCGCCACCCAACCCCTAATTCATGAACGGCTCTGATTCAATACACGCACATCCACCAACGGCTCCATAGATTGATATATAAAAATTAGGGCTTGCAACTACAATGCAGATAATTGAGAATCAATAAGGGATTTGGGTTTGCAAACAGTGAAATGATTTAGGGTTTGGGTTTGGATCTTTAGTGGCCTCCCAAATCTCTATTCAATTTCAACCTTCTGCTGCCGGTGGAAATTAGTGGTCGCAACAGCAGGTGATGGGTGGTGATGGCGGTGGTGGCATGTGGTGGCTGGTTGGTGATGGTGGTAGTTCTGAATCTTATGAATGTTATAGAGAGAGAGAGAGTGAGTGAAGAAGATGAATGTTATAAGAGTGTGTTGGTAGGATGAAAGAAGAAAAATGAAGAAGAAAGAGGAAGAAGAAGTTGCAGGTGGTGAAAAGACAAAAATGCCCTCACATGCGTCTCACGTGAGGGCATTTAACTGAGTTTTTCTAACCCAGTTAGCGTAAAGGACATAACGTGTAGAAAAAAAAAGTTTAAAGGACACCGCCTGCAAGGAAACTTAGAAAAGGACACGAACCGGTTTTTGGCTTTTTTTAAAGGACAAAATTTGTAATTCTGTCTAATTTAATCCTTTGAAACCGTTGAGCTGGCCTGGTCAGTACCATAACGAAATGATACTGACCAAAACTGAATCCACACCGCATCAAGTGAGCGAATTCCTACTGTTTTTATTCAAGTTACAAACACAATTATAACTCTATAGTTGTGACATCATGACAGATTATGTTTGACAAAAAGACCAAATAAGAAATGATGCATAACGGATCTGGAATGAGAAATCAGGGATCTCGAGGAAATTGGATCGAGAGAAAGAGGTGAGAAAGCAGGTATTCCTGCGCTAAAGAAGCTCGTTGCCTGACTTGACTCCATGTTAAAAGGTTACTTTACATAAAATTCAGACCTCGAAATCCTACCCAAAATCCTCGGGAAATTACAAAAAGTAATTGAAATTTCACTTCTATTGATTCTCAGTCTTCAAATTATTATTTTTTTTTTAAAACAGAGACGTGACAGAGAAATTAGGTGAGAAACTTCAAAGTCAAATATGTTGTGTATCATTATTCTATTCAATAAAAGTTTAGAAAAAAAAAACCTGTAAAGCGTTCTAGAATTAGTTTAATATTTATGAAAATAATAATAATAATAATAATTATAACGAGATCTGAACGGAATTGTAACAAACTGTAACAGAACAAACGAATGAGCAATAACAGTAACAGTAACAATAACAATAATTTGTTACCTGCATCTGTTATCCCGCTCTTCGGCGAATTATCATCAACAACCTCACAACCATCGTTACCATTAATATTATAACCATCAATATTTGCAAACTCCTCAACCGCGGCTGCAAACTTCAATTTCTCCTTATGTTCCACCACTTTCTGAAGCTCTAGAGTGACATCAGCGATCGAGAAAAACTTCTGCATCTGTAGGATCGGGATCCAATTCAACCTGCGTCGATGTATAGCCGCGAACACCGATTCGTACTCGTTTCGTCCGCCTTCAAACTGCGAGAAATGGCCGCACAAAGCGTCAATGATCGCGTTCGCGGCTGCAAACTCGCCTCGGAACCATGAGATTATCGCGTCCTTTGCAAATGCCTCCGGCATCATCACCGGCACTTGATCTGCCACTCCGGCTGCCAGTGCCATATCAATTTGTATAAGATAACCCGTTCAATTCGTCCAACGAAACGGTACGTATAATAATATATATTATAGAATATAGATTAAATGAGTTTTGAGAATGAGAGAGAGATAAATAGGATGTATATGTGTATGTATGTATATGTGTGTATGTGTATGTGTATGTGTATGTATGTAGGTGGTATATATAGTGAGGGAGAAATGAATGGAGGAAACAAAAAATGTTGATGAAAGCGCGGGTTTGGTTTCTTTTTTTTTGAATGGCAAATTTCATTAAACACCCAAAAAACGAACTAACTCCAAGACGGAGATAGTTCCAAGCCACAACAAGGAAAAACGGCTAAATTACATCAAAAAATTGAAAGATTGGAAGAATGCCAACCCTTCCAATCTACATCACATTTACCCCTACTTTTATACCAAAGGAAACCCATCGACTTTACGTCCGAAATAATCTCAGTAATCTTTGTATTATTCTTCGTAAACACCTTCTCGTTTCTCGCCTTCCAAATGCGCCAACATGTTAGCACCAAGATGCCATGAAGCAGCTCCTTTTTCCGGTTCGAACTCCCCGACTGATCAACAATAGTCTGTATATCATTAATTGAGACTAAGAAGATCGGAGGAATATGACACCACCGAGCGATTCCATTCCAAACTCCGTCAGCGAATCGACACACCGTGAACACATGTTCAGCCGTCTCTTCAACTTCTCCACATAGGACACACTTGCAGTCTCCTACCAAGATATTCCGTCTTCTAAGGGCAACCTTTGTAGGAATCCGATCTAATAAAGTTCGCCACATAAAAATGTTGCACTTAGCCGGTAGCCAACTACTCCATCGAAACGTATGCCCAACAGCATCTGAATTGAAACTTTTAATCCACGACTTAGTTTCCTGTACCGTTAGTTGCTGCAATCGACCCTTATTCCATTCCCACAAATCCCGGCTCGAGTCGAGTGTAGTACCTGAAACCATCTGAGAACACTCAACAACCTCAGCTATTTCTTGGACAGTGGCCGGATACTTCTTCCATTCCCAAGTCATTGCACCAACAAAGTCATTATTGCCGACTCTATCCGCGACCATACACCATTTATTCTTTTCGAGACGGAAGAGTGCAGGGAATAAAGTCTTCAAAGGAAGGGGATTTATCCAAGGATCAATCCAGAATTTAATACTCAATCCGTTCCCGACCTTACCTTGCATCAAACTACTAAAGCTAGATCCATTCACTATAAGCCGAGAACCACTTTTAACAATCTTTGACCAAGTACCCGAAACATTCCTATTACACGGAACAGATTGCCACCGTCGTTTAGACCCATGAACAGCATCAACTACTTTCCTCCATAAAGCATCGCCCTCCATTCGGTATCTCCATATCCTTTTGAGTAATAACGCATTGTTGCAATCATCCAACTTACTCAAGCCTAACCCACCATCCTTTTTTGAGCGAGTAACTACATCCCATCCAACCCAGTGGACTTTATTAGCTTCCAAGTTTCCTCCCCACAGAAACTTTTTAATCATCACCTCAAGCTTTTGGATAACCGCAACCGGGGCTTTAAACAATGAAAAATAATATGACGGGAGACTCTCCAAAACGGCTTTTATCAAAACAACCCTTCCACCAATTGAGAGGACTCTAGATCTCCACTTCGAAAGCCTGTTCTTGAACACTTGCACCACCGGCTCCCAATTATTAATTCTGTTCATATTAGCACCAACTTGAATCCCAAGATACTTGAACGGGGTTACTCCCGGACGACATCCCAACTCTCCCGCCTTCACCCTAACCTCTTCCCCATTTTTCCCAACACCAAAAAGGGTCGACTTGTTAATATTAATTTTTAGGCCCGAACACAAATGGAAAATCCGCAAAATTCTTTTAAGCGTCCGGAAATTCGAATCCGACCATTCACCCATAACCATTGCGTCATCCGCATACAGCAAATGAGAAATTCTAGGACCTTCATTAGGAAGATCAACGCCCTTGAATAGACCAACATCACACGCCTTTTTGATAAGACCTGAGAGTGCCTCCATAGCTATAATAAACAAAAAAGGGGAAATAGGATCTCCTTGGCGCATACCTTTCCCACAAGCGAACTCAAAAGTAGGAGACCCGTTAACAAGAATAGAAGACCTAGCCGATGACAGCACCCCATAAATCCACATACACCAAGGTTCTGGAAACCTCATTTGCCGCATCACCATCAATAGAAATCCCCAATTCACATTGTCGTAGGCTTTTTCGAAATCAATTTTAAACATAAAGAACTCTTTACCACTTCTTCTAGCCCAAGACAAAACTTCACTGACGACTAATGGCCCATCTAAAATATATCTTCCCGCAATAAAAGCCGATTGAGTTTCATTAATCAGAGAATCCATTACCTTCTTTAATCTGTTGGCTAAGACTTTAGATATAACTTTGCTAACTATCCCAATTAAGTTAATAGGCCGATATTCTCCCAATTCCACAGGGTCGCTCACTTTAGGGATCAGAGTTATGAAAGACGACCCCGCCCTACGACTAATCACCCCATTGTTAAAGAAATGTTGAAAAATACTACGAAAATCTTGTGAAAAATAAGACCAAAACTTTTTCACAAACCGAAAATTGAATCCATCTGGACCCGGTGCTTTATCACTCCCGCAACCGAACACCGCATCCTTAATTTCCTTTTCAGAAAAAGGAATCACCATCTCATCTGCATCAGCCGCCTTGATTTGCTTTAACCCGTAACATGCGAGGTACGGTCGCTCACCCATATCTTCAGTAAACTTTTTTCTAAAAAAACCGAATACCTCTTTTTTTATTGCACTCGGTTTCGTCTCCCATCTCCCATTGATCATGAGGCCAGGAATCGAATTACGAGCTTTCCTAATATTAATCGAACCGTGGAAAAAACTGGTGTTTTCGTCTCCATCTTTCGCCCACTTGATCCGAGCCTTCTGTCTGAGATCTTTATTCTTGAAATCCTCAATTTCCTTCAATCGCTTTTTACCTTCCTCAAAAATCCAAGATTCCTCTGCAGACAACTCCCTACTCTCCAATATAACCTCCAGGTCGTTCACCTCTTTTTTTAAACAAAATTCCTCCTCCACTTCATTAGTCAAAACATCTTTTATCCACAATTGAATTCCTCTCCTTATCTTCTTTAACTTAGACATAAACACCTCATCTGGCTTTCCCACCATTCCATTGAACCTCAACAAGGACCGGCTAACAACCTCTTCGATACCGTTCCTGTGCAGCCAAGAATTGAAAAAACGAAAAGGTTTCGCACCGAAGTTCCGAGACACAACCTTTAAAACTAACGGGCAATGATCCGATTTCTCCCTAGCCAATGCCCGATACTCCGCATTGGGCCAATCATTAAAAAAGTTCCACGAAACAAAAATTCGGTCGATTCGGCTTAACTTATCTCCTGCAAGAAAAGTAAACTTACGGTCTCTCAAAACAAATTCACATAAACCCGATTCTTCAATAAATTCATTAAATTCCGAAGAAGCAACCGCATTGAACTTTGAGTTCCTCCTCTCGTCTCGGTGTCTAACACAGTTGAAGTCACCACCCACGATCCAGTACTTGTCATCCGCCTCCATAATGCTCTTTAAATCGTTCCATACCAACCGTTTGTCTACCAACTTATGAGGGGCATAAACATTGATGAACGTAACTTCCTTTCCACTTTCTTTAATCACACCTGAAACGGCTAGAAAGTTCCTGTGCTTGACCACCACTGTGTTCACCAGCAGCTTCGGATCCCATAATGAAACCAATCCACCCGACCGTCCCGTCGCATCAACCCATTCATATTGAAATTCTGAATTCCCCCAAAATTTACCCATATCCAGCCCCGCAATAGACACAAATTGAGATTCCTGTAACATCACAAACCCCACCTCATTAGCACCTCGAAGATTACGAACCCAGACACTCTTACCCTCGGATCCCATCCCTCGAATGTTCAACGATAAAACATTCATTGACAAACAAATTGAGAACCTTCTTCCATTATCGCCTTGGCCACAGGACCTTCGAATTTCTCTATATTAGAAGCACCGAGCACCTTTCCCAGCTGAACCGTTTCCATGACTTCGTTCAATTGAGGATCTAGTATTGAGTGGGAGTTCTCTTCGATGCCGTCAATAGACTTGAAACCCATCGGGTTCACACTTTTGTTCAAATCTGGGGTCTGAAAATTATCCTGAAAAGCTTCAATATTCGAGACCGAAGTTCTGGGCATTGGGCTCCCCTTCACAGCCCAAATATATCGGTCCAAATCGAACATATCATCTTCCTCTCTAAGCCTCTTCTTGGGCCTCTCCTGGCCCACTGGTGAAAATGATTTATGTTGCCTGGATTTTTTACGGAACCCCTTCCCTTTCTTTTTCAAAGTATCCCTACAATTGCTCCCATCAAATAAATGATGATTAAAAGTTTCCTGAGTTCTCGGACCGTTTCCTTCTTCAATGGCATCAAGATTGGAAGGTTGATCTTGTTCCACAAAAGTTTCCTGAATTCTCGGACCGTTTCCTTCTTCAATGGCATCAAGATTGGAAGGTTGACCTTGTTCCACAAAATTTGCACCTTCCAAATTTGCACCCATGACCCCGGCGTTGACCTCATCCGAGTCCATGCTCACTTCGTCTTCTACGTCCTCCGCCGCATAATCTTCATCTTCCACATTAGCTATGCAATCAGGAATCCAATCACCGGACTCCTCTTCCACCAGAATGGGAAAAACATTAGCCTTCCAATTCAAACTGATCCGTTGTTGAATCCTGCTCACCGATTTACTTAGAACCCCAATCAACACATACGAGACATCATCATCTTCTTCAGATATGTTCGCAGGTTGGACCACAACACCAAATTTGGATCCAATGTCATTAATCACCTGTTCAACCGCCAAACATAACGGGACCCCATAGACTTTAATCCATGCAATACGTTCAAAATCAAGAACCTGTCCATCCCACTCTTCCATCCTCTCAAAAACCGAATCCCACACTTCTTTTCTTTCTAAAAACAACTCTTTCTTTTCTTTATCTTCAAACACGAGGATAACCAAAAAACCACCCACATACTTAATGCAAATCTTACTCTTAGCAGCCCGTGACAGCCAGGTCCGTAGATTTGTCAATGAATTAAAATCTTTTACCCTGCCAACCAATCCACGGTCGCTCCAGTTCGACCGTACAGCAATTCCAGACTCCACCGTCACCTCCATCGTCCCTTGCTCTGGATCTTTATCGATGAGAGTGTCCCGGAAAGACCTAAGGCCAACAACACTCGGACCCGGCTTATCCGTAACCACCTCTGTAACTTTTTCCATAGAAACATCTTTCTGTGCCGCGTTCTCGCTAACCGGCTGCCAAACCTTGGTATCCTTCCTAGTCATCTTCTCGCCATCCACAAACCTTGCTAATACTATATATAACTTATAGCTGCCGATCCAAACGTCTTTGAGATCCTTCTCGAGTCCCACCGGATCCCTCACATTACGAAAGGATACAAAACCAAACCTCTTCCCGAGTTTATCATATTTCCTAGCAATATACGATCCGTGAATGTCCCCAAAAACCTTCAGCACCGCAACCAACTCTGCCGATGAACACCTCTCCGGCAGGTTTGAAACAAAAACCTTTGTAATCACCACGTCCTGTTGTCTTGATCTCCTGCTGTTTTTCGTCGAAACATCATACCAAGTATCAACCCTAAAGCGTTCCCTGCCCGCCATGTGAGAGAGAGAGTTTCTTTCTCTAAAACCCCGAAATTCCGGCGACGTCACGGCGGCGGCGGTCAGCGGCAGCAACAGTTGCTGCAGCAGCTCCGGTTCAGCAGCGGCAGCGAGATATCAGCCGGAAACGGGAGGCGGTGGCGGTGGCGGCGATGAAACGGGAGGCGGTGGCGGCTGTTTTGGTGATGGTGGCAAGGGTTTTTAAGGTCTGTTAGTTACAAGTGCGCGGGTTTGGTTTCTGGAGGGTGGAATTGGCAAGTCCGTCTGTGGGGACGCTATGCTGATGTGGCAACTTCTCATACGTCACCCTACGCAGCGGGGGATTATTTTATATAACTTGAGCCAGATTTGCATAATATTATTATTAAAAGGATTCAAATATTATTTTTTTAAGGTAAATGTTAAATTGTAATTAGCGAATTTTAATGATGTATTAAAAAAACTGTTGCTTTATGTATTCATGTTTTTACACATACAATTAGTTGTGTTGTTTGAACTTTACTTGTCAAAAAGACATGACATGATGAATTTGTATATCTTGTATTTTATCAGATGTTCTTACTATATATCTTTACATTTACTCATAAATATATAAATTTCTTAGAGATCTGAATGTATATTTTTTGTACTCTAGATATTTTAAGTTTTAAAGATATGAACATCATACGTGGAGTAGATTAGGATTTCATGGATTGTTTCTTAACTTTATACACCTTGTTAATTATGGAAGTAATTATTATTATTATTATTATTATTATTATTATTATTATTATTATTATACCTAATAAACGATAATTAGTAGAATGCGATATATTAAGAAAGTTTTTTCTGGATAAGTACAAAATGTTTACCATAACCGACTTAATAAATTTATTTTAGGGAAGGAAGTTTATTTTTGTAAAAAAAATAAAAATGTTTTTTATTTGTGGGATAGAATATTGCAGAATATTGTTTATGACACGTAGTAAACATATAACATGGATAACGTTTTCATCTTGTTTGATTAGATGACAAGATTTGAATGCTATCGTTGATTTTGCAACCATTTAAGATAAGTTGTAAAATACATACACTTAAAAGTTAAAATGCATATTTTCTAAACAACTATTAAATGATTAGTTTATGAATTGAGGTGTCTAAATATCTATATATGAATCAAATGACGTGTCTAAACATCTATCTATGAATCTCCTTGTCCGGTCACGGATCCCCATTCTATTCATGGTATAAAATGTCTCACAAATTTAAAATTTATATATATATATATCCTTAAAGGTATAAATCATGTCATATTAACGGGTTTTGAGTTTAGCTCGAGTCTCGACTAGCCTCGTTCACACACATAAAATGAATAATGAACTTGTTTGGAATGAAAAAAAAAAGAATGCGAAAAGTAAATACAAAACAAATAAACTGTAATTTTTTTAAAAATATATTTGGCAAAATAAATAATTGCAATAAAATTTTAGAAGAATTATAAATTAAAGTAATCCCGATATGGTGAATGTAGTCGGTGACCCATTTTGACGATTCATTGACCGTTAAAAAAAAAGTTGTCACAGTATTCAAAATGCTACACAATCTTTTGGCTACATAGATTAACTACGGTCATAATTATACTATGATGCCATAAACTTTGATAATAAAAGTTTGTAATTTTTGTACTTTAGTATTTTTATTTTTTTTTAATGTCAATAAAAAAGGTTCAATTTACTTCTTGGTACTCACGTGATTGTTTATGATAATGTGTTATATTGTAAACAAGCGTAGACGTTCCGAGAAAACTAAATGAAAATAAAAAGGAAGATAATTTTTTTCTTATATAGGAAACGACAAGTACATATTTTTTTTCCTATGCAGTCGTCCATTTCAATATACGATTAGTTATTGTTATAATTATAAAGTGTTGTCACTTGGTCCTTTTTTAAATTTACTTTTTCATGAATGTCCTCGATCAACTTACTCGTTAAAAGTGAACAACACAAAACAAATGAACATGTTTAAATTACCTTTTTTATTTCTTTTCATATACATAATATTTGAACTTGATGTATATTATTTATATTATTGAATTATGAAACGTGTGATGTTTTTTTGTCTAGAGAACTAACGGGATTATCATAAGCGAAAGGAATAGTGTACGCTTCATCAACGTTTTAGGGATATGTTAGTCACGAGATGGTTTTTAACCTCATTACGATGTCATTTGACTTAACACAAATATTGTATAAAACTCTGAATCCATACCTCATCTTGAACGTTTGGTATGTTTTCAAAACACTAATAAAACTTATTAAACCTAAGAGAAAATTCGAGGTAGTTAAGCTCTATCATTTTCTCATAGAGAGAGAATCTCACCGAGAATTCTATAAAGATGGACGAGAAGCGGTGTGACAAAAGCGAAATGAAGCAATGTGCGTGGGAGAAGACTTATATGTTTATAAAATCATATTGATCTAACGTAGTTTTAATGTCTGCTAGCATCCGAGAGTCAAGACACAAAGCATCACATTATATTGAAAGTTGGATATCAAATAATTTTAATGTGCCATAAAAAACATAAACGTCCATGTATTTATCTTTTTTATTTAATATGGTGTTTGTCTAATAATTTCTTTCGTTTGGTGTTTCCCATATAATAAAAAGTAACTTTTTTTACAAAAAAGGAAAACTAAAAGCAATATTTTGATGCTTCTGATAAAGTATATATGCACTAAGAATATAAATAGGCGCAGAAAGAGTGGCAATTAGTTTATGATATTTATGGATTCATTTTCGTTTAACCTTTTCACGATGAGACTACGTGTTTTGGTTGTTGTGGAGTAAAAACTAGCTTGAAACAAGAGATCGAAACACCACTACACCACATAGGCACATAGAGTTGTGAGGTTAGTTTTCGATTTTGGTTGGTTGGGCCAATCACTATTTGTTGTATTTTAATTTATGTTTTTATTTATTATAAAAAAAAAACAAAAAGTAACATTTGAAAGGAGGATTTTATCAATTCCTCACTTTTTTACAACATTAGTCGTTACTTGTCACACCCTGACTAAAGGCGGCGGAACATGCCGGGGTGCAACGGATTGCTCAAGAACATAAGACACTATTAAAGTAATAATATTTAATCAACTCATTTAAATTCATAGAATCATAAAAAGTCACATAACTTGTTCATACAATAACCGAATTCAATCATAGCGAATAATATATTGTTCATTTTACTAATATCCTAATAGTCTTGATAACGTTTTTCTTCAAGTTCTCGAGTCAACCTAAGTCAAACATGTAACATCGCATAAAATAAAATTTGTCAACACAAAAGTTGGTGAGCAATTTCATAGTTTTGAACAATAAGTATATAGTAGGAAATTCCACAACTAGTATACAAAACAATAAACAATAGCAACAATTTACTTAATGAAATCGTTAATAAGAATACATTAACGACACCTTTCTATAAGGGGATGCCAAATAGATTCGGATTTATATGAAATCGTTAATAGGAATACATTAACGACACCTTTCTATAAGGGGATGCCAAATATACTCGGATTTATGAATCAACCAACCAAAAGCGGTAAACACATTAGCAATTAAGCATATAAGCATATAACACAAAATCGAGCATTTATTTAAGTAAGGTATACAATAAATTTGCGATTTAAGACTCAAGTATAAAACATTTAATTTGAATAGGTATGCAATATCACCCCCAAAACAAAATATGGAAAAACGGGGAATGAAAGTACTCACTTCAGGTAATAAACTTGATTGGTAAAATGACGAGTAACCGGAAGGATGAGGTTTAACGAGCAAAGCCTAGATGAAAGGAAGTCTTGTATTAAAAAAGTTGTTTAGGAAATCTTTAAATAAAATAAATGATAAGAAATGCAAACAACTTAAAGTTTAAAGTTTAAAATGTAATATTTAAGAAATTATAATAATAGTCCTTTAAAAATATAAGTTTGCTCGAAATCGGGTTAAAGTATCCATCATTTAATTTTACTCAACCTATGTTAAGTAATAAGGTGGGTAAAAATGCAAGAATGCAAGTCCCTTTATAATATAGATACTAAAACGGGTTTTAACGAGTGTTCGAGTTGTTTGTTCGGGTCTTGGTAATTGGTCAAACCCAAAGTCAACCTTCCAAAATAATAAATGTTATGAGATGACTCAATAAAATTTAAGAAGACTTAACCAAGTATGTAGTTCTATTGTTTTAGAACTGACAACGTCCGTTAAGCGAGTGTTTGGTTTCGTCGGTCCAAACTTTGCTATAAGATCAAGTTGGATTCAACATTCCAAGTACTTAAAGAAAATAATTAAAATCAGTTTATAAGATGTTTTTAAAGAAATATATAAGTCTTGATAGCTAGAAACACACTTGTGTATCTTAAGCAAGTAGAATCGTGTTTAGTTCGGTTTTTATCTTGAAATAAGGTCAAGAATAGTTACCACATGCCCAAACATCAAAAGACTTGTACAATAATTTATAAATGATGATACTTAAGTTTTACAACCAAAAAGTCAACAATAAGTCTTTAAACAAAAGTTCGGTTTTTGGTTCGGATCTTGTTTCGAGTCAAGAACGAGGTTAGATTCTACAAACTCATAACCATGGAACTCATAAAAATGATTTTAGAAACTTAAATCTAACATAAAGCATGTTTATACAACTATTTAATAAAACTATTAAACAAAGTTCGGTTTACGGTTTGAAGCTATTTACGGTTAAACCGAGGCTAGTCTCTACAAACCCATAACCACGGAACTCAACAAATATGAAATACAAACTAATACGAGCAGAAGTTAAGCATGGTTAGTAAGCATAAACAAGTTATGTAATTATATATATATATATATATACACATATATATCAAGGACCAAGTGAGTCCTCCATGAAGCCTTGCCTTACGAGGCCCGACACTCCACCGATCGAGACCGGAGAAGTGACCACCAAAGGTAACCTGGGGTGTATATTATATATATGTTGTGCCACAAGTTATAAGTGATAATATTTTAGTTAGAATCAAGTATTATGGTCAGTTTGACTTTTAAAAGTCAAACTTCCAAGAACAATGAAAACAACCTTTAAAGTCTTGAATTTGAGAGAGAAGATGAAGTATGAGCAGGGAATAATGAAGCATGAGGGTGTGTATAAATATGATAAGTTTGAAAGGGTCTTGCATGAGGTCTAATGTATAAAAAATCGGATTGGATAACAGGATGTAAATCACAAACAACAAGGTGATGCTATAGGTCTGTCCCCGTGCCACGCGACCAGCCACCCTGCCCTGACCGCGCGTCGCGGAGTGGTCTGGGGTGGGGTGGGTTGGTCCAGCTTCGTCTTGCGTGGTTCGGTTTGCATCCCAGAAGTTTGTTTTCGATGTAAATTGAGTGTTTTAAATACGTTTTCGAATCCATAACAGAGGTTTTTCAAATTGAACAAGCGGGGAAGATTTAGTAACATAAAATCCAATATTTTATATATTTGAAATGTTTGGGATATAAATCGGGTCGGTTTACATAAAAACAAATACAAGATAACCCGAAATTGACGAATGTCACATTACTAATTGAGATGCACATCAAAAAAACATTCGGTTGTGTTTAGTTACCACTATGCGTGTCTGATGATATAAAATTATAATAATAGTGGTGAATTTATTCAAAAATATGTATTCGAATTTCGAAATGGTAAAATTTCGATGATGAAAACCACAAACTGGCGAAGATAACAATAAGCTAAGCATTCCAAAGAGACAAAACAAAAGACAATTTAATGTAAGTAACATTGGGCTAGCACGTACTATGTTTTTCACACATATAATTCTTCATAGACAAAATGGCAAAACAGGTCCTTTATGTTTTTATGGTTTTTCAATAGTCGTCCTTTCGAAAACTTAATGACAGAAAACGTATTTCATGTTTCAAATTCTGTTCACGTTACGGCCTTTGGTACTAACCCAGTTAATTTTTTTTGTTAAATATGGTCATGTGCTTTGCACATGAGGGCAGTGTGGTCATTTTACTCCTTTAAGGACTGTTTGTGTAATTAGACTAAAGATTTGGCCTTTTGAAAAAATTCTCTCTCTCTCTCTCATCTAACTACCCAAAACACACAGTGTCTACCACCAGATAGATTTCCACTCAATCACATCCACCCTATACCCTAGCCCAATGGATCCCCGTTGTGCCACCTGCATCGTCATCGACCCTAAAGTCCGCTATGTCGGATTCTTCAACCCAACCGTTTCCTCATCACACTCCGCTCCCTCTGCCAACTCCCTCTCTCCGGTCATCATTCCACCGCCACAATTACCGCAACCACCATACCAACAGTACCGCCGCCACCATACCAACAGTACCGCCGCACCTCCGCATCTCAATCGCCAGTACCGCCGCCACATAAGCGAAACCCAATTCCCAACCGTCAACAAAACCGCATCCTCAACGCCCTTTACTTGAACCAATTTAGCCCTAACATTATAATCCAACACAAAATCATCTGAACCAAACCCTAAATTAATATTATTATGAAACCCAGTTTGGGAATCGGATTCGTAACCTGAATAATCCTCCCATCGGAATTGGGTTGGCTTCTTCTAGGAGGGGATCAAAGAGGAGGAGGACGGCGGAGTTGTGGTGATTCATTTATGATGACAATTGATAGTGGTGAATGAAGTGCAGCAAAGAGAGAGAGAGATAGAGAGTGAAATGTATTTATTTTTAAGGGTGGTGGTGGTCGGAGACAAGGGTGGTGGTGGTGGCGTGAGACAGGGGGGGGGGAGAGTGAGAGAGTTGGGGAGAGAGAGAGTGAGAGAGATGAAGTAGAGAAAGAGAGTTATTTTTTAAATATATTTATTTATTTAATTCTAAATTTTAATTATTAAATAAACACATTAATTTGCAAAACTACCCTGAGCTGGACCATGAAATTACGCATTTACCCTCACGTGCAGGTCATGTGATCAGAATTAACGAAAAAATTTAACTGGGTTAGTGGAAAAGGATGTAACGTGAAACATTTTGTAAACACAGAATATGATTTCTGTCATTAAGTTTTCGAAATGACGATTATTGAAAAACCATGAAAACATAAAGGACCTGTTTTGCCATTTTGTCTTCTTCATATAAAAACGTGGTTTTGAAACTACTGTACATTGATTTTTTTTTTAATGTTTAATTTTAAATACATGCAGTTAATTTTAAACTTAAGTGCAATTTTATTCATCAACAAACAACAAATATAAAAAATCAGGATAACCTTTATTATTAAATATAGACAGATTTAACATGTATTAATTTATGATGATATCAAATAAACAAAACTGTTTTCAAGTCACATTTCATTTTTACATATCTAAATTCTCATCTTTTATTTTAAAAATCGATATTTAATGGATACATTATTATTTATACACACTAAAAATATAAAAAATATATATCAAAGTTTATAAAGTTGTTTGATTGCGCTTATGGTTGTTTTCAAAAATCAAAACAATGAGAAATGTTCATTTGCGGTTGAATTCGTGAATTTTATGCAAGAACTTGTCGTGATAAGTCTTTTATCAACCTATGCATTGCCTCATCAGTTCTAACCGTTTTAAAAACAATTTTGAAGAGGTAGGTCCCAGCAGAGCCCAGTTGGACGCAAGCTGGATCCGCAGGACCCACCATGCTCAGAGACGTGACGTCCTTACGCGCAGTACGCAAGCTGTTCCCGCAGGAAATGCCTCCCAATGGTGAAGTACTCCGCCTGTTCCCGCAGCTGCGGATACAAGCCATCAGGGAAGGCCACCCGCGCAGCAAGGCTACACGCACAAGGCACTTAGCTCTCAATAATTCAGTAGTCACCTGAAGGAATGAGCAAAGCCGGGAACAATCCCGCACAAAGGCGGGAGGGGGAATACTCCCGCCCAAATGAGCCAGTCCGTACGATACTGGAAGATCTTTTATACTGTACCTGACGAGGTATGGGCAAAAGATTTGACCAGAGATACGACAGCCCATTGACAACAGTATGGCGAGCAGCATGCTCTTGTACTGTATGTCACTATTAGCCGCTACCTACTCACCAACTCCTGTCATACCACGTGCATAGCCTGCAGTTGGTGGAAAAGGAATAGTACACAGCAGGCCTGGTCACTGTCAGCCGCTGCCTACCCACCAACTACCAGCATGGCACGTGCGTAGGCCACAGTTGGTAGAACAGGAATACTATTCAACCGGCTATACCCTCTTGGAAACCTACCTTCGGCTATAAATACCCCAAATGGTATGATCATCTCATCCTATCTTGGATCTTACATCTTATACCTGATATCTGCTCTAGCAATCTCTTAATATACACTTATATTCAAGAGCAATCTAGTCTGATTCTCACGCCGGAGGGTGGTCACAAGGAGGTACCCCCCCCTTCTCAGTGACGAGCTCACGGTGTCTGTTTTTTTGCAGGTTATCAGAAGAACCATCTTTGCCGGGTCTAACCCCTCGTGAGAAACATCTATTTAACCCCCAGATTATCCGTAATCTGCCCGGGGTCGATTAGTGTTTCTTCATTGTCGCCATCCGTGCATAAAAGCTAGAACTTCATTTCTTTTCAGTTTTTTCAAACTTCTGGAAAGATGGTTAAAGAAACTCCGGTAACCACAACCCCAGCTACTGAGGGGAATACCGGCAACTACACAGTTTTTACGAACACTACCCCGGTTACCCAAGCCGGGGCAAGTGCAGTAAATTTTACGAACACTACCCCAGTTACCCAAGCTGGGGCAAGTGCAGTAAATAATCGCTCACTGGGATTCACCGATACCCAGTTAGAGAGACAACGAACGAGGCTCCCCCGCCAAACACTCGATGAAGTTAAAGCGTGGGCGGAAGCACGTCAAAAAGAATTCCAAGCTGAGTTGGATGAACGCTTACGTTTACTCCAACAGCCTGAGGAATTCGGAGAGTACTGGGACAATGATTTGGAGGAATCCGATAGTGACGCAAACCCTCGTCATAGGGCGAAAGGGAAGCGTAAGGAAACGGACTCCCAACCGAGAAGGCGTTTTGGAGAAACCTTCAAACCAAAAAACGCAGGTGGAAACCCACGTGACTTCTCCAAAACATTTACACCAACTGCTGCAAAGGCGGGAACGTCCAAATTTGCAAGGGACATTGCGGAAGCAATCGTCCCGAAAAGTGCCAAACAGATGTCCAACATCGGCACTTACGATGGTATATCTGATCTAGACGATCATTTGAACAGGTTCATAGCGGGGGCAACCGTCAGTAGTTGGACGGAACCTACGTGGTGTTACATGTTCCAAATGACGCTTGTTGGGGCAGCTAGAGCGTGGTTCGATCGTCTACCGGTCCACCACATCTACGATTGGGAAGCTTCCAGCAGAAATTTAGCCAACACTTCAGCCAACAAAGAAAGTATACCGAAGAGCAATGGACAATCCTCAAATGCATTCGAGAGGAAAATGAATCTTTGCCAGACTTCATCACTCGCTTCAACTCAAAGAAGCTAAGTCTGGGTAATATTAGCGAAGATCTTGTTCGCGCTGCTTTCATCCAGGGCGCGAACGACCCAGAGCTCATCCGCACCTTAACGGGTAAAGATGGCATGCCATCCACATGGGATGCCATCATGACAGCAGCTAAACGCTTTGCGGAAACGGAGAAGCAACTGGGTAGAGATCTCCCCCAGAGCACAAACCTCTACACCCAGAAAACAAGAGAAGACAACGTCCTTACCGCCCGACTAAACAAAAAGCAGAAGCTAGGCATTTGGCAGTCAAGGGTAAACTTTGACACCTCATCCGGCTTGCAACATCGGTTAGGCGGAAGGGATAACATACAGTCGAACCAGAACTCCAGATGGACGCCACTCACCAAAAGCGTCACCGAGATATTCGCCACTGAGGAGCTCCCATGGCCAAAGGCTCCAATAATCCGACATCGTCACAATGCTGATCGGAGCAAATACTGTGACTTTCACAGGACAAAAGGCCACAACACTGAAGAATGCACAGACGTAAAGGACATCGTCGAAGCATTTGTCAGAGATGGGACGCTCGCACACCTCGTGGCGTAGCGAACGCTGAGCAGGCTGATGCGTGTAGAACCCCAGCTGGGGAAAACACGAATAAAATTGCAGTTTCAATGCCGGAGACTACATACTGCGTAAACAACGAGATCCCGAACCTGGTGCATATCGGCTCGATGGCACTCCCATCCCAACAACATGGAAGGGAGCTCAATTACACAGTTTGCATGTAGATCAATTCCAAATTTGTAAAGAAAAGGCCCAGAGCCACTTCTAATGGAAATGATTCTCCTTAGAACATCGACGCTGATGATTTTACATTTATACTTATGAACTTTCCACACGGATATGCCGGTTTTCACCGCATACATAAGTGTGAAAGAAGTCGTTGCGTGGGGAAGGCGAAAAAACCCGCATAAACCCAAAAAACGGCAAACCTTCACGCAGGTCAGTTAAAGGTAAAGTTCAGTCATCCCACTAAATGAAAGTGCCGGTCTATCCGCACGAATCATGATAGAGGAAACTGAACACTAACCTATTAACAACCGCGCGTTGAACGGTTAATTTATTCAACACTGATATGCCGGTTTTCACCGCATAATTACGTGGAAAGTCGTTGCGTTGGGAAGGCGGCAAAACCCGCATAAACCCAAAAAACGGCAAACCTTCACGCAGGTCCGTTAAAGGTAAAGTTCAGTCATCCCACTAAATGAAAGTGCCGGTCTATCCGCACGAATCATGATAGAGGAAACTAAACACTAACCTATTAACAACTGCGCGTCGAACGGTTAATTTATTTAACACTGATGCCGGTACTCACCGCATAATTACGTGGAAAGTCGTTGCGTGGGGAAGGCGGCAAAACCCGCATAAACCCAAAAAACGGCAAACCTTCACGCAGGTCAGTCATAGGTAAACTTTGGTCATCCCACTAAATGAAAGTGCCGGTCCTAACCGCAGAAATCATGAGAGGAAACCGAACCTATTGACAACCGCGCGTCGAACGGTTAACTTATTCAAAATACTTTAGAAAATTTCTAACAGAAGGATGAGGAAAACCTCCAAGCAGGTTAGATGTAGGTAAAGTTTAGCCATCCTACTAAGTGCAAGTGACGGTCCTACCCGCACAATCATGAAAGAGGAAGCAAAACTTCAACCTATTATCTACCACGTTCAAAGGTTAACTTATTCTAAACACTTAGAAAATTTCTAAAAAGATGAGGAAAACCTCCACGCAGGTCAGATATAGGTAAAGTTTAGCCATCCTACTAAGTGCAAGTGACGGTCCTACCCGCACAATCACGAAGGAGGAAGCAAAACTTCAACCTATTATCTACCACGTTCAAAGGTTAACTCATTCTAAACACTTGTAAAATTGCTAATTTAAACTAAAGTATGCATGAGCAAGTCATATAACGTTTATAAAGCAAGTCATCCAGTGAAAGTAGCGGTCTTACCCGCACAAAGATTTATATTTCATAATATTCATTACAAGAATGGCCGGGTAACTACCCGCCTACAAGAATATAAATCTATACAAGCTAAACCTATCCTAACAGTGGGAAGGGATCTTCAGGATCAAGCTTCAGGACCACTTCCACTTGGACCAGCACCATCAGTAGAGCGTGGCGGTTCAAGGAAAGCTTTAAGGATAGCTAGCCCATCATCAGCAGCAGCAACTTCGTTCACCTTCTCCACCACCGGATGCGGGAAGGCGGCATACTGATTCACTGCTTGGTCATAAACAGCTCCAGTATCCACATCATACAAAGGGAAGTTGGAAGGCGGGATGCTTTTCTCAACGAACCCTAGACCAAGCAGGAAGCCGGCCTTTTCCCCATCCTCATGAGAAGCGTTGAGGGCTGCGCTCATGGCATCGTCGTATGATGTGTCCGTGAAGACTCGATGCACAACCTACAAAAAAAAATATACAAGTATCAAAACCTTTTCTATTTACAAAGAAAAGCGTGAAGACATTATGAAGCTAAGCTTACCTGAGACAACGCTTCTCGAAGAAGCCATTCCTTGGTAACCAGAGCTTCCTGGAGGGCAGCTTGAGCTTGGTTACGGGCGCGTTCGGCTTCACTTTTGTTAAGGTTGGCAAGCAACACTTCTTTAGCCGCAGCATCTTCAACGCCCTTTAGCTTCCGCTCAGTATGGTCAAGCACCCCCCTCTGGTCCAAGATCTCTTGGAGCTTCTTGGCGTCTTCCATCGCCAAGGCATCATGAGCCTGTTGGAGCGCCTCTAGTTTGGCTTTAAGTTCTTCATTCTCGAGGCGTAAAGGCTCAGCAACAGCTTCAGCCTTGGTGGCCCTCTCGGTTGCGTTCCGTGCAGTTTCCTTAGCCAGCCGAAGCTGTTCGTTAACAGCTTGGGCAGCCTTGGAACGGGCCTCGAGCCGGGCTTGAACTTCAACCTCGAGGGCCTTGAAGGCCTTCTCCTTTTCCGCAGCCACTGCGGTAAGCCTCCTATTCTCCTCCCGGACAGCCCGCGCCTGAGCTACTTCTTGGATGCGAGCTGCTTTTAACTTGTCGTTTTCACGACAAAGCAGCTCGACGCGCGGCTGCATCCGAGCCAGGAGAACCCGAAGCTCATTGGTTAGCCTACCCTCCAGGTAGCTAGCAATGGCTTCCCCCAACGCACCACTGGGAGCTGCGTGACGAGCCCACTCCACGCACTCCACAGGCGTGCGAAGGGTTGTTCCTCGGCGGATGTTCCATCGTGGAACATACACTTCATTGGAATCCGACACTGCAAAAAACAAAAAGCAGTTAGGAAACGATGATATAAATAAAAAATAAAAAAAAGGGCAAAAAGAACCCTACGCACCTGTAGGGTCGACAACAGGCCGATAGCCGCCAAACCCATCACCTGAACCCAAGGGAAATCCGTCCAAGAGGTCAGGCAGATGGGAAGGAGGCAGAGGTTGGCGAGAAGCCCCAAGCATACCTGAAGGATCGGCCGTCGTTGCCGATGACGGAGGAGGCATGGTGAAGGCCGCCGCGGTAGTAGAAACCAACGGAGGTGAACTCACCGTAGGTGAACTCACAACCGTGGTCGCCGCTGCGGAGGAGTCCGCAGAAACAGTCACCACCGGCTCAGTGAAAAATTCAGTAAATATGGCACTGACAGCCGGCGGTGATGTCATCGCAGTTGGAACAGTTGGCTCAACTGGGTGAGCAACTGAACCAACAACTGAAGCAGGCGCAGCCGCCTGGGTCATCGCCTCAGGTAGGTTGACCAAACCTACCGTCATGGGTCCGGAGGTGCTCCTCCCCGTTCCACCCTGGAATGCGGTAGCATCCACGCCTGCACAAAGAAGATATAAGTATAATGGCGGAAAGATATGAAGTTAAAAAGTAAAGGAAGTTTGTACTTACGGGTTTTCTTGAGCCTAAAAGTGCGAACAGGCGGGGACGAACCCGATGGAGCCGGCCTCTTCACGCCGCTCACCGTCGTTGTCCTGGGCTGCTCGGAGGTGACGGTCGTCTCAGCCTCCGGAGCAGTGGTCTTATCACCACCAGGGTTCCCCGCCACCTCCTCGCTCTCAGTCTCTGAATCAGACCGAGGCACCGGATCGGCAGTGGAGGCAACCTTCGCCTTCCCCTTCCCGCCGGCAGCCTTCTTCTTCCGCACCAACGGAGGACCATCTGCGGATTCCTCATCAGAACACAAGATTAGAGGAATTCCAGCAGAGGTTTCAGCATTGAGGGGTCGAGGGTTGAATAACTCCTTACCTGGTCGCCTGGCGCTCAGGATCTCGTGGCCTGGCGGGTAGACCTCCACGAACCGATCCGTCGTCTGTTCAAGGATGGGCAACTCGTTCTCATCTAAAGCACGAGTACCCATCCGAGCGAGACTATCAGCCTCCCGCGGATGCAGGAGCGACTGCAAGTCGTTCCCCTCTGAAATAAAAGAAACAGTTAGAAGACAAACCTATATAAACAAAGAAGACAGAGCATACCGTAAGGGACAGAGTTCAAACCGTATTCGAGGACGATGGGAACCTGTGACGCCTCCTTCCACACCCGGCTCATCCCAAGCATCACCATCCCAGACTCCGCAAAGCGGTATACCGGAGTCTGGACCCGGGAGATCTTGGCGAACCACTCCGCCTCCTGGTAGTTGAGGGCGTGAAGGGCGGGGAGTGCTCTCCCATTCTTAAAGGTCATCGCAAGGGGGATGACGCCAGCGGAGATATAAAAGAACTCACGCTTCCACGACCGAAGACTGCGCTCGGTAGCGCAGATCTTCAACCCCTTGATCCGATTGACCAAGGTGTACCACCCCTGGATGCACCTTCAAGAATAGAAGGTTATCAACCGGTCAGCATGGGGCTCCACGCCCAGAATGAGGCACACCCACTCAAAGTGGCGGATCTTGGCGATCGCCATCGGGTGTACCTCCGTCAGATGCACGCCGTGCCTCTCCAAGACACGGTATACAAACTTCGTCAATGGGAACCTGAGATTCCCATAAACGAAGAATGCAGCGTACACCCCTATCTTGCCCTGGGGGGCATCGTACACCGTCTGGTGTGGCTCTGGAAACTCAGGCTCGAACGACTCGAGCATGAACTTCCGGACGACGTACCGATAGAGGTCGGCCGGAAGAGCACACTGGCATTCGCCAGCAGTGCTCTTATCGTCTTTATCAGACGTAGACGTCGGGATCTCGACGTGCACGTCAGATTCTTCGGCAGCAGCTTCAAAATCGTAGGTAGAAGACATGGTTTGGAGATAAAGAAGAGTGATTTCAGGAGAATGCTTGGCAGAAAGTATTCGCCGGAAATCGTTTACAAGAAGAGAAGAGTGAAAGTGTGAATTACAAGAGACCCTCTCCCCCTTTATATACTCATCGCAATTAATGCGATGAATTTAATGCGGAAGAGAGAGAAATCGCAGGTGCAATGAAATTATGACACGTGGCAAAGTGCAAGCTGGCAACAACTGTTGGAAGGACGCGTGCCATTAATTTCGCGGCCACGCGCCCGAAAAATCGCGCCCACGCGTCTGAAAAAGCGTCTGGAATGACCATGTACTGTCACGTCACCATAACTTCCTGCACGTCCTGACACAGTCAGAAGAAACCGTCGGACGACGTTTCAACAGTTTGGACTGTTCTTATCCTTTCACCAACTCTTCGAATTTCAAAATTTCAAAAAGATTCAAAAGTAAGCGGGAAAATACCCCTTACCTTGACAACCAAGTAACTGTAAGACAGGTGCGAGTACAGTGTTAAGGCAAAACCCTTCACATACTTAGCACCTGCAGGGAATTGAAGCCAAGAATACCTCGGCGACCAAGTAACTATAAGACGGGTGCGGGTACAGTGTTAAGGCAAAACCCTTCACATACTTAGCACCCGCAAGGAATTGACGCCAGGAATACCTTGGAAGTAAAGTAACCGTAAGACGAGTGTGGGTACAGTGTCAAGGCAAAACCCTTCACATACCTAGCGCTCCGCAGGGAATTGAAACCAAGAAGGATCTTCTGGGCAATGCTTGCGGAAACGGGAATAACATCCTCGCATAGCGGGAACATCGAGAACTACATTGTTTGAAGCTTCAAGATGGAATTGGTGGTTTTAACATAATTGATCACTATGTTCAAAACTACCAAAACCTCATGGAGAATCCACACAAGTGTGACTCAACGCTCCTGACTTGCGAGGAGGTTACAGACCTACCCGCATCATACCCAAAGATCAAGCAGGAAAGTCGGGAATTTCTGCAAGTGACATAAGGACTTCCGCGGGAAGAATCCCCATGGAAAACCTTAAAACTAAACCCTTTTCAAAAACCATTTGCTTAAGTCCAAAAGTTCACCTCACTTATTAAACACTCCGCCTGTTCCCGCAGCTGCGATTACAAGCCATCAGGGAAGGCCACCCGCGCAGCAAGGCTACACGGACAAGGCACTTAGCTCTCAATAATTCAGTAGTCACCTGAAGGAATGAGCAAAGCCGGGAACAATCCCGCACAAAGGCGGGAGGGGGAATACTCCCGCCCAAATGAGCCAGTCCGTACGATACTGGAAGATCTTTTATACTGTACCTGACGAGGTATGGGCAAAAGATCTGACCAGAGATACGACAGCCCATTGACAACAGTATGGCGAGCATCATGCTCTTGTACTGTATGTCACTATTAGCCGCTACCTACTCACCAACTCCTGTCATACCACGTGCATAGCCTGCAGTTGGTGGAAAAGGAATAGTACACAGCAGGCCTGGTCACTGTCAGCCGCTGCCTACCCACCAACTACCAGCATGGCACGTGCGTAGGCCACAGTTGGTAGAACAGGAATACTATTCAACCGGCTATACCCTCTTGGAAACCTACCTTCGGCTATAAATACCCCAAATGGTATGATCATCTCATCTTATCTTGGATCTTACATCTTATACCTGATATCTGCTCTAGCAATCTCTTAATATACACTTATATTCAAGAGCAATCTAGTCTGATTCTCACGCCGGAGGGTGGTCACAAGGAGGTACCCCCCCTTCTCAGTGACGAGCTCACGGTGTCTGTTTTTTTGCAGGTTATCAGAAGAACCATCTTTGCCGGGTCTAACCCCTTGTGGGAAACATCTATTTAACCCCCAGATTATCCGTAATCTGCCCGGGGTCGATTAGTGTTTCTTCAAATTTCATGCAATCTTACATGTTCAATAAAATTTACATATATAACATTTTTTTTAACACTTAGAATATTTCATGTCAAGCATTGATTTGTTTCGGTTAAAAGTGTGTATCTTAAAAAGATTTATAAATACACATATTTTTTTAAAAAAATTAATAAAACTAAATTAAATCTTTATACTATTAATACAAAATAAGTACTTAGTTTTGAGTATTTTCGATTTTAACCCTTAATATGATATTAATTTTAAATATTTAAAGTTTTATAACTACAAAATATCATAGGCAGTCCTTCTTCTCTTTATTACAAGATCAACTAACATATTTCTTCTATTAGGCTGTGTGTAATGGGCGTGGATTGGAAGCGATTAGGGGCGAGAAGAGGCGCAAACACCGCCTCGGGGGCGATATTTGGGCGATTAGGGGCGGGGGCGGGGGCGGGGGCGGGGATAGTTTGTCGCCAGCGAGGTGTTAAAAATAATAATATTATATTATTATTACCGTTTGACAACGGTCAAATAAAAAAAATTATTTAATTTAAACAGTATATATATATATATATATATATATATATATATATATATATATAAACATCAACCCTTCTTCTCCATTTTATATCTATTTTATACACAAATCATACCCAAATTCTTACAAAAAATTAACAAAATGAATCCTGGAAACAACCTGAACCAACCGAACTACCAATTTCCTGATTTCGGTCAAACGTATGGTTCGCAATCGAGCCAACCGGACTACCAATTCCCTGGTTTCGGTCAAACGTATGGTTCGCAATCGAGCCAACCAAGCCAAGCGAACTTACAATGGAACCCGATGAACCCGAACCAACCGAGCTATCCGTATCAATTTTCCGACCCGAACCTAAACATGTACGCCAACTTTCTCAGCCCCCAAAACACAATGCCGGCGTTCGGGTCTACACCACCGGAGTCGGAGCCGGTGACGGTGCCGGAGACGCAAACGGCACGGGCCTCCGGTTCAAGCAAAAAGGCGACCCGTAAACACAAAAAGAAACAACCGGGGGAGCCGATGGCGCAACGTGATCCATATAAGCATTGGAGCGAGGAGGAGGAGGTGGCCCTCGCAAGGGCTTGGATCGTCACTTCGGAGGACCTCGACGTCGGAAAGTTTTTTAATATTAAGTATTTATTAAAAATGTATTTAGTGTTTATTAAAATGTATACTAATTAAAACAAATAATTTTAATTTGTAGCTAACTTTCAAGCCACCGGGATGTTTTGGAAGAAAGTTTTTGAAGCTTGGCTCGCGATAACCAATAAACCAGAAGACTACCGGGGAAAAGAAGCGGTTCAAGCCCACTGGAAGGGGCTTAACGCCGATTGTCAAAAATTTGTTGGGATAATTAATCGGTCGCAGGGGCCCGGCTGGCGTAGCGGGCATAACGACGGCGACATTATAACTTAAGCCTTTAATGACTTTCGAGCTAAGGGCCAAACTTTTGAGTGGCCCGGGAAACCGTTCAAGTATTTGAATTGTTGGAAAAAAATACGCGTGTGCGCGAAATGGAGCGGGGTACCAACCGTTCCCGTCGCCCGACGAGCCGGCTCATCCCGACAATCAAAAAGGTCGAAGACGTCGTCGTCGACAAATCCGAGCACACCTAACACACCCTCCGATGCTCGTAGCTTCTTCCTGGACGACACAGTCAATTTAGCCAACGATGTTGATATAGCCGACGACGAAGAGGTAGAGGAGTTGCCTCGACCACGCGGGACATCGAGAAAAAATAAGGGGGAAGGTTCGTCGTCAACACGATTCAATACGGAGTCCGTTGAAATAAACGAGTTGGTCGGTCGTTTGGAAACAAATGCCGTCGTAATAGGAAACGACCTTCGAGCATCCAACAAACAACAAGAAATGCTGAACTAGACGTTGGAATTACGTCAAATGAAAGACGACTACGAATCCCTCAAAGCGGAGGGTTTCACGAGGAAGCCGCATTATTGTTTCAACGACGAAGTGAAAAAATGCGCGAATATTACGGATATTAGTTTTTTTTTTTAGTTATGCTTTTTTTAATTTTTTTTCTTTAGTTATGTTTTTTTATATTTTTAGTTATGCATTTTTTTTAGTTGTGTGTTTTTTTTTTTGTATTTTTTTTAATTTTAATGCATTTTTATTTAATTATTTAAATGTTTTTATTTAATTAGTTTAATTATAAAAAGAAAATAATAAAAAAAGACACTGTGGGCCCAACTTGTATCCCCTTCACCATTACACCAAAAAAAAAATTCCACTCCTTGCTGACTGGGCGCCACGTGTCACAATTCGCCCCCAATTGTAGCCCCTCCACTACACATGGCCTTAATTCCATTTAGATGACGACGGCATATCCATAGTACGGTACGGCGGAGTTGACGGCATAAGGTAGTGGAAACGGTGGGTCCAGTCGGCGGTGATAACGTCTGGACCATCAGAAGAGGCACTCACTCCACCATGCAATCACGATGCTCAAGCTTGTGGGCCCCGCCGTTACCAAAGGCTCAAACTTAATTCACTCCTTTCACTATCTTCTTTCAACCCTTTTTTTATTTTATTTTTTATTTCTTGTTTTGCATTTTAAAATAAATTATTCCTTTCAGTTCCCTATTTATTCCTTTTATTTTTAAAATATATTGTTTTCTCTTGCTTCTTTAATTTAAGGAACTTTACAGACCAGGTTTTGGGAATAATATTTTTGAAGAATATTGTCTACAAAGATGTGTTTGCTAGATACAAAGACACGACAAAGTTGATAATATTAACTAATTTTTTTTTGAACGATCAATAATAATAATATTAACTATTAAGGGAGGAAACGAGCTTAATTGCTTATTATATGCTGAGATCAGGCTTTTATAAAACTTGAATCAAGTCAAGCTTAAAAAAATCAAGTTATAGGGAAAGATTGAGCTCATTCAATAAATAAGCCGAGCTAAATCTGTAACAAAATATTCCTATGTAATGTAACTAGCTATGTTAAAAAAATGAAGAATCACAGATTTGTTTTATTTGTTGTCAAGTGAAGACTTTGTAAGAGATCATGATACAACTTCAAATTGAGTACGTTTAACGGTGAAGTTCTACTTTTATCCATTAACATTAAGCCCTAAATGCATTAGTGATTTAAATGACAGCACATTCTTATAAACCGAGAATCTCTTATGTCCATGGTCGATTTAGGATTGATCTAGGAAGTTACATCATCCTTATAGCTATCTCTAAATTTTTTGCGATTTTGGAATGGTGATTCTGTAAATATATTTTATATTTGCTACCATTTCAAGTTAAACTTGAAATAGATAAATAATGGATACATTCAATTTGATTTCCGCTTTCTTCAAACCTCGGGATAAAGCCACAATTTACAAGTTATAAACTTATACTTATCTCATAAAATTGCATATATAGCCTAATTAGTCTACTTTTACCAGAACGGTCATACTTGCTACTTAATAGATATAACAATATTTTAATAATATAGCTATGAGTAAAGTTATTCAGTAAAGCATTTGCTTAATGCTTAAAATTGTTAAGGTGGAAATTTTGAACTGCACCAGGTAATTTAACATAATTAAGTCTCACTGATATAATAAATGAATATAACTTTCATATAGTACTAAAAAACAAATTTATAATATGCACGGTTATTTAATTTTACAACTAGGAATTGTTAAAGCGCACGGATTAATTTATTTTTAACAATTATTTTTTTTCCATTTCATTGAAGATGTATCAAGTGAGACTAGAAACCACAACCATTTAATCAAAGGTCATGCATCTTTGCCACTATACCAAGTTAGTGATTGTGAGCAATAATTAAACTACACAGGGAGTATTATGTTGTAATTAAGATATTTAGTTTTAGCAAATCATGTTATTCCGCTTTATTTGTTTTGATGCATAGTTATATATATTTGTTCTATTGAAACTCACTCTTTTAGTTTTAGTGAGTTATAACTATATCATTTCATTTTCAATATTATTGATTTACAAGTTAAAGTACTTAGTAATCTGTAATTTCAATCCTAACTTATCTCAAATAATTGTTTTACAATTCCATAATCTGAAATACAAACTATTTAATCTTGTAATTTTTTTATTTAACCGTGAAATATAAAGATTTCTAACATAGTGTAATACGGGTTTCTAACCTAGTGTAATAATAACCAAATTGCATCAAATTCGTCAAGTAATATCATGTTAAACTAATTCATCCAATTAAGCACCAACACGATATGCATAACTAATGAAATAACTACTTTTGGTGACGATTCTTAGTTTCTTACACATAAAAAGATTTGTTTTACAATTGCAATAAATTTAAAACAAGTGTCTTATTCGCCACATACAATAAAAAATTATATCAAACTGAATACATTTTGATACAGGTAACCTTAAAAGATAAATACTTTTCTCTAACATGTAATTATTAGTATATAAATAACACCAAACCAAACAGATTACGTTTTGAGAGTGGTTCATATAAACGAATGATATACTCAATGATTGATGTATTGATTTAGCATATATGCACTTCTCTTTCGAATAAACCCATATGCTAAAGTGACTAAAAATAAAAACTTTCTTGAAATGTTTAAAGAATGTAAAAAGAAGGTTATTCTTTGCACTTAAAAAGCTGAAAATGGCAAAAGTGATAATCTCTTTTTGTGATCAAAATCTTGAAGGAATTTCACTTCACCACAAGAAGGTGATGAGGGGTTGGGTTTGTTGTACTTGTAGAAGAAGAAGAATAACATAAAAAGAGTGATGAGCGCGCAATTCATTGTTTGTCCATTAAGAATCTTGAGCCACGTATCTTATAGCTTTAACTGATTATACTCGGGACTTAAGATCTATGCAACTTACATGAATATATTCTATGACATACACTTAGGCTTCATGTTGCATAATAATTATTGACATTTAAGTCGAAAGTAGAATTGGGACGAGGTTATGATTGACCCGGTTATCTTAAAAAAAGATTTGAAGTTCGTTTCATTTTTTGTTCTAAACTAGGGTTATATATACTTGTCGTATTATGGTGCTGCATTATGAGTTAAGTTCGTTACGATATTGATATCAAACTGAAACACATTAATCTTCAATGTATTAAATAATAGCGACCCTCATATAGCTTAGAATTAAAACAATTAACATATTAGAAAAACATAAACAACTTTTGATCAAAGTGAGACGAATTCGATTGATATCGATTACATTCGTTACAGTATTGGCACTAAACCAAAAATTAAGTCAGTAAGCGCCCTAAATACTCGTATAATTTATATGCGTTTAAAGTTAACGAAAAGTTATACGCTTATTATATTTTATTTAACACTATATTTTTAAAAATTGAACGAGGCAACAAGATAAGGAAACATGGATATACTGAACTATTATTGTGGAAGTATAAGTGTATGAATAATAACAAGAATATATTAAAACGTATATGAAAGCTCTATTTATTAAAAAACAACAAAAGAGAGGGAAAAAAAAGAATTATCATTTTACATGATACTTTAGTGTTTTTGTTTAAAAGTTACTAACGGAATATGTAAAACAATTTGGTGCATTTACATTTACTTGTATTATTTGTATACGTGACATTTTTTTTAAACAACAAATTTATTTCAACCAAATTTTTTCCAACCTTCACTTGTAAGGATTTGAAATCATTACCTTTATTTTGAAAGAATAAACACCATATCACTTGACCATTAGGTCATAGGTCATGGGTATTTCTTTTCATGTATTCCATATCTTTTTGTGTATCTATTTTACATTTTCTTTTAAAGTTGGTGAGGTTTATGCATTTCGAGATATTTGAATAATACACTAACTACATGAAGTGAATCGTGAATTTTGTTTGTTATGTTTTTTTTAAACAACTAATAAAATTCTATTAAATATATTAACAAGACGCTAAAACCACCACATACATCCGCTAATAAACGGAGGCAAAGAGTAACGATACAATCTAAGCCTAACCACCCTATACAAAACCATAGAACGATAATTGATTACAATTAAAAACTACAGTAATCCATTTAAGTTAACCCTCTTGTTTGTTTATATCAAGTGTATTTCAAGATTATCAAGGTATATAGTTTGACATTGTTTATTGTTATTGTGAGTTAGTTTGGTTTTTGTAATCTTTCTTTATTTGTTATTTAACTATAGGGAAAATATGTGTAATGACATACTTCAAATTTATTCTAGGGAGTGTTTGGTTTGGTAGAAATGAAAACTTAATTTCAATTCTAAAACTTATTCCTAAAATTCTTTCTGAGTTGAATATGAATTCAGACAAGTTTGGTTGAAGAATTAACTAACACCGAATAAAAATAAGAAATTACTCATATTATTTCAAGTACATGAATTTTTTTTTTTCCCCCAAAATTAGGCGTGCTAGAAATTGATGTGGTGATTAAACGTTCCGATTCGCTTAAATAAATTGATGTTCACTTTCCAATTCAATGTCGTCCAGATTCCAGTTTGTCGTTCGTTCCAATATGTTTGTTTGATGGAAGTGAATCGGTCTAAGTACATAGTTGTCCCCAATCTTTTCATTGTTCCAATAATTCCTGTTCCATATTTACAACTTCATATAGGCAGATCCATGTCTAAGGAATTATCTACACCACTACATAGATTCCCAAGATTTTTCAACACATTTCTTGGATCAAAATTTTCTGGACTATTCCACGCAACTTTGATTCTTCTAGTGTAGACCACAACACAACGCCAAATATATAGATGGGTGCCAACCCATTTTACCCTCAAGTGCCATCTCTTGAGGGCTCAAAAGGTTGGGGTTCATCCTATTTTAACCAATCATAATATTTTTTAATTTTCTTTTTAGAGTTAATAGCCATTTTCGTCCATGTGGTTTACTACTTTCGTCACTTCAGTCCAAAATTTGTATTTTTTTCAATTTAGTCCTCATAGTTTTAAATATTAGCCAATTACGTCCTATCCGTCTAACGGCATCCAGCTATGCCGTTAGTTTAAGGGTATTTTTGTCTTTCTCCTTTTTATTTTGAGTTATTGGTCATTTTCGTCCCTGTTGTTTGATACTTTTGCCAATTCAGTCGAAAGTTTGAAATTTTGTCAATTTAAGTCAGTTTTTTTTCTATAACCCTAGAGAGCATTATCCAAGCCCAAAACAAGTCTGCATTTACTCTGTCGACAACAGTAACCATACCCCCTCCCCTCCTATTTAGTTTCTAGACGGTTCCTAAACTCTCCCCCATGGTGGAATTCAATGGTAAAGTGGTCAAAGCAATTTCGTGAAACCGAATTGTACGGAAAAAACTAAAAATCGTTTATTTGATAAATGCATAATATTTAGGGTTTAGAGATTAACATATCATAACGAAAATCTGGGTCGTAATCAACTATTATACATTAATCAACAAAACAATTTTTAGTTTTTTCTGTATAATTCGGTTTCAGGGAATTACGTTGACCACTTCATCATTGAATTCCACCATGGAGAAGATTTTAGGAAATGTCTATAAACTAAATATAAAGGGGGTATGATTACTGTTGTCAACAGAGTAAATGCATACCAGTATTTGATGTTGCTCGATGGTTTTGGGCTTGAGTTATGCTCTTCGGGGTTATAAACAAAAAAAATAAAAAAATATAAAAAACTGAATTAAACTAAACATTAAATTGACAAATTTTCAAACTTTGGACTGCATTGGCAAATATATCAAACCACAGGACTAAAATGACCATTAACTCAAAATTAAAAGGAGAAAGACAAAAATAACCTTAAACTAACGGCATAGCTGGATGCCGTTAGACGGATGGGACGTAATTGGCTAATATTTAAAACTATGAGGACTAAATTGATAAAATTAAAAATTTTGGACTGAAGTGACGAAAGTAGCAAACCACAGGGACGAAAATGGCCATTAACTCTTCTTTTTATCTATGTAAACTACAGCGCGCTTGCATACATTATTTCGTTGTTGTTTAGTCATTGCCCTTGCCACGTCTTTGTAGGAAGGGTTTTGGGTTTTGTTTAATGAATGTTCAAAAAAAATTTAACGCTTACTTTTTATGTGGCAGTGACGTGACGCTCTAACTAACTTATTCTAGTTAACACACCACCTTATGGTTGGGGACGTCACCCATGCCATGTGGCATACCCCAGGCATCTAACACCATGCTATATCCAAAAGGTGCGACGCCATTCACGTCTCTCCCCAAAGCGCGGGCGTCCATCAACACTCAAAAAGGTGAGGTCCATTCCGTTAGAGCCACTCACCTTTTTAATCTTTTTTTTATTTGTTTTTTTTGTCAGTTAGTTAATGGCCCATTAACAATTAAATAATGTAGAGGTATGGTACTAAACCCGGTTTTACGACCCTAAATTTATTATGTTTGGCTTATTTTATTATATGGACTAATACAATGTTATTGGGCTGAGGGGGTTTTGTGGAGGTAACCCTAACTGGGCTAGGCCCATTAGGGTACCATGATGGTGGCCATGAGACTCTCTATATAAGGAGGTCTCCACCTCCTTATTAAGGGGTCATGCTCAATAAGAGGCACCACCACTTTTTTGTGTCTGTAAACAAGAGATCCTCAGGATTTCTTAGCAGTCACCTCCACACCCCCGAAAAACCATTGCAGGTCTCAAGCAGCCGAAGAAGAAGATCAAGACGTGGTTCGTTAATCTCGAAAATCCGTGGAAACATCGTCATGGATCAGGTCAGATTCATTTCATGCTTCGACATTGGCGCCATCCGTGGGACGGCAACGAACTACCCTTCGATCTTCATCTCGGCTGTCAGATCTCTCCCATGAAAAACCCAGATCTGGAAGTTTACAGAAAAAGGCTTCAAGGCTTGTTCTATTAAAGCTCAAAAAGATCCATAGATCTAAAAGAGGCTTCCAGATCTGTGCAAAAAGAAACGGCCTGATTCGAATGATCAGGTCTCCGGATCTGTGATGGTTTTAAATCTGCTCCGAGCTTCAGATCTATCTAGATCTGATTTACAGATCTAGATCTAGATTACAGACCTGGATTTTAGGTCTAAAGTTGCAGATCTGACTCTAAAATTGCAGATCCAGAAATTACCAGACTTCCGCCGCCATGTACGTGCGCCTGCGGATTCTCACTCCGCAGCCGTGCATGTGCCGCCGCGGAAACCACCATCTGGGTTTTGCGCAAGAGACCTCCGCCATGCACGCGCATTCACGAGTCACCACTCCATCGCCGTGCATGCGCGCATCAGGCCTCGCGCCAAACTTAAAGGTTTAGAATCCTCATAATATCCCATATGGCTACGCGCCAAACTTAAAGGTTGGGAATCCTCATAATATCCCATATATGGCTACGCGCCAAACTTCAAGGTTGAGAATCCTCATAATATCCCATATGGCTACGCGCCAAACGTCAAGGTTGGAAATCCTCATAATATCCCATATGGCTACGCGCCAAACTTCAAGGTTGGGAATCCTCATAATATCCCATATGGCCACGCGCCAAACTTCAAGGTTGGGAATCCTCATAATATCCCATATGGCCACGCGCCAAACTTAAAGGTTGGGAATCCTCATAATATCCCATATGGCCACGCGCCAAACTTCAAGGTTGGGAATCCTCATAATATCCCATATGGCTACGCGCCAAACTTCAAGGTTGGGAATCCTCATAATATCCCATATGGCTACGCGCCAAGCTTAAGGGTTGGGAATCCTCATAATATCCCATATGGACACGCGCCATATTTAAAGGTTGGGAATCCTCATACCACATGCTCATGCACCACATATGCTCACGCATCACATATGCTCACGCATATTACACATGCTTACGCATCACATGCTCACACATATCACAGTCTACGCGCACGCGCATGCAACATCTGCGCGCGGCGCGGGACATAAAGCCTGCGCGCACGCGTATGCAACATCTGCGCGTGGCGCATAACACAAAACCAAAGCCTATGCGCAAGCGCATGAAACATCTGCGCATGGCGCATGACACAAAGTCTACGCGCACGCGCATGCAACATCTGCGCGTGGCGCGGGACATAAAGTAGCTCGTAAGTCGCCTCGCGCGCAAGCTGTTATTATTCATATAGCTCGTAAGACGCCTCACGCGCAAGCTGTTATTATTCATACAGCTCCTAAGACGCCTCGCGCGCAAGCTGTTATTATTCTTATAGCTCGTAAGACGCCTCACGCGCAAGCTTTTATTATTCATACAGCTCATAAGACGCCTCGCGCGCAAGCTGTTATTATTCTTATAGCTCGTAAGACGCCTCACGCGCAAGCTTTTATTATTCATACAGCTCATAAGACGCCTCGCGCGCAAGCTGTTATTATTTTTATAGCTCGTAAGACGCCACGCGCGCAAGCTTTTATTATTCATACAGCTCATAAGACGCCTCGCGCGCAAGCTGTTATTATTCTTATAGCTCGTAAGACGCCTCACGCGCAAGCTTTTATTATTCATACAGCTCATAAGACGCCTCGCGCGCAAGCTGTTATTATTCTTATAGCTCGTAAGACGCTACGCGCGCAAGCTTTATTATTCATACAGCTCATAAGACGCCTCGCGCGCAAGCTGTTATTATTCTTATAGCTCGTAAGACGCCTCACGCACAAGCTTTTATTATTCATACAGCTCATAAGACGCCTCGCGCGCAAGCTGTTATTATTCTTATAGCTCGTAAGTCGCCTCACGCGCAAGCTTTATTATTCTCATAGCTCGTAAGCCGCAACTCGCGCAAGCTCCATTATTATCATAGCTCGTAAGCCGCAACTCGCGCAAGCTTTATTATTATCATAGCTCGTAAGCCGCAACTCGCGCAAGCTTTATTATTATCATAGCTCGTAAGCCGCAACTCGCGCAAGCCTTGTTATTCTTATAGCTCGGCACCATTATTATCATAAGGACCGCAACATGTCACCATCATGAGGAAAACCTCCCAAAACTCAAAGACAATAAAGACAAGGCCAAAGAAAAGGGAAAAAGCCGCCCCATGACACAACACACCTCATAAAGTCCAGCGCTCCACCTAGACGCTTGCGCGCCCAGGAGCAACGCTGGACTTGGGGGGGCTTGTAGAGGTATGGTACTAAACCCGGTTTTACGACCCTAAATTTATTATGTTTGGCTTATTTTATTATATGGACTAATACAATGTTATTGGGCTGAGGGGGTTTTGTGGAGGTAACCCTAACTGGGCTAGGCCCATTAGGATACCATGATGGTGGCCATGAGACTCTCTATATAAGGAGGTCTCCACCTCCTTATTAAGAGGTCATGCTCAATAAGAGCCACCATCACTTTTTTGTGTCTGTAAACAAGAGATCCTCTTGATTTCTTAGCAGTCACCTCCACACCCCCGAAAAACCATTACAGGTCTCAAGCAACTGGAGAAGAAGATCAAGACGTGGTTCGTTCATCTCGAAAATCCGTGGAAACATCGTCATGGATCAGGTCAGATTCATTTCATGCTTCGACAAATAACATTACCTTACATTAGCTAACCTTCGATCACACCACATAAATTTATTATTGGTTTAAATACATGATATATTGAAATGAGCATAAATGAGAAAAAGTATGACCATAAAAACCACGGCTTTGGTTGACTATGTTTCCATATTTTGGAAAAAAAAGTCAAGGGTTAGCAGGTGATAACAGCCCTTCGTTGAGGGGCACATTTTTAAGTAGATTAAAATGGAACTTGCCCTTTCAAGATTCTCATCTACCGAACGCCTATATATGTTCCTATAAAGATGATTAGACATCAGACTTACGCTTAAATGTGAATTTTCTTTATTTGAACTTTAATATATGGCATATAATATTTATTTAATATATTTATTACGGACAGTGGCGAAACCTGGACTGAGGCACCGGGGAGGCCGAGCTCAAAATGTATACAAAGTTTCACAAACGGGGGGACTCAAATTTTCAGCCAAAAAATGCTAAACTTACACTACGTATAAAATTCGGCCGAAAACAGGTAAATTTACACTAATACGCAAAAAAACAGGGGGAGGGGGCACCCCTGTCCCCAATGAAGATTCGCCCCTGATTACGGATGTCAAGAGTTCTTTGTTCCAATGACATTGTGAATTCTCTATAAACGAATAGTGAAGGTTTAAAAGACAATATTTTATGAAAATTAAGTACTAGTATTGTAGTATTAAAAAATCTGCTTATGTTTTATAAAATATTTATCATTGACAATATCATTTGTTTAATCTCCATTTTATATGTATATTTTAAGGTCATGAATAATAGGTCATTATATGTAACCACCCAGATTTGCGAGTAAATAATAATATGGAATTTTATAGAACCTACTTGAATTTAGTCTTGATTACACTAATAATTTCTATTACATGATCATAATGTTGGGTTCGTAGGCCTTGTTGGCCCGGTTTATTATATGAAGTCAAAAGAGGAGACGGGTGTGGGCGGTCAGGCCCAAGCCCGGCCCGGTTTAGATTTCTTGCATAATAATTTACTAACCCTAGTTCAGTCTCTATATAAACAACATTATGTACTTGTAATCTTTGGTCACTCAATAAAGATATACCTAGTTGCCACCCGTGGACGTAGGTCAGTTTAGACCGAACCACGTTAAATCCTCGTGTTCGTTTACTGCTTTCATGTCGTGTTCAGTTCGTGTGTGCGTTTAATCCTAACAAGTGGTATCTAGAACTTAGGTTCGGATCACACGAAGAACACGTTGAACCGTTTCTTACGCCGCCGCGTCACTGCTAGCAGTCGCTAGGGTTCCGCCGTTATTTCTCGTTGCCGCGGTAGCGCCACGAGGACAAGCCGCCGCAGGTAAGAAAATTGAACGTTGACTACGGTTGTTCTACCGAGCCGTCGACGTTTGGAGTATTGGGTTATGTTTTTGGAAAGCAATTATATCGTTGCATCTATTCCGTCGTCACAAGAAGAAGAAGAAGTGTGTGAACGTGGTGTCTTCCCTTTTTTGTTGGAGACTTAGTTTTCTTTTTTGGTTGCTTTCTAATCGGATCGTGAATACAAGGGTAGTAGGCCCATTTTGATTAAGTTTGTGTGGGCCAAATTGTGACATCTGCCCCGATCCGACCCGACCCAGGTACCCGTTTCTCTGACCCGATCTCTTTCTTTTATGATTTAATATTTATTTATACTTATATTTTACTTTTAATAATAATAATATACTTTTCCTTCCCGCCTCTTTCTCTCTCTTTCTTTCCGCCGTCCCGTCCCTCTCCTCCTCTCTTTCCGCCTTCTTTTCCCTCTTGTCGCCGTCCCGCCCTTAAGCCTTGTTTTCCTCTTTTTCTTCTAACTCTTTGCTTGTCCTTTGTTCCTTCCCGCCTAAGGTTGTCTGCGCAGCTCCACGCGCCAGACCCCTTACAAGGAATCCTGCGTGAAGACCACCTGTTTCAGCGTTACGCGAGACGAACTCTTCTCGCAGCGCGCTAAGAATTGTAATTCTTCTCGCAGCGCGCTAAGAACGGTAGTTCTTCCCGCGACGCGCTAAGGATTGTAGTTCTTCTCGCAGCGCGCTAAGAATCGTAGTTCATCCCTCGACGCGCGAAGAATTATAGTTCTTCCCGCGGCGCGCTAGGAATTTTAGTTCCTCCCGCGGCGCGCTAAGAAATGTGATTCTTCCCGCGGCGCGCTTAGAAATGTAGTTCTTTCCGCGACGCGTTAAGGTTAGTTCTGTCTGCCTTCGCGCTCGCGCTCTCTTGACCTTCTGTGTCTGCCTTCGCGCTCGAGCTTTCTCGCGCTGAACCCTTTGAGTTTTCTTCTGTTTAATCTAGTCGTTTGCTTTTGTGTTGTCTTATCTTTTGTGCTGTTGACCTAATCTGCTTTATGTCTGAAAAGTTACTTTCGGCGCAGCATGCGCACCAACCCCATTGGTTGGCAGATAAAGTGACTGACATAATCTTTTGAGATCTGCTTTTGCCATGCTTGACCAGTACCTTTATCTGACCCGCCCATGCCTGTTTACTGTTACCTGTCAGCTTTTCCTTTGCCCCCTGCAGCTGCCATATCTTTTGATATCTTTTGCTTTTGGAATCTTTTACTTTTTGAGATCTTTTCCCCTTTTTCTAGGGATTGTGTTCCCTAGGGTTTCTCTATAAATAATAATATTATTTTCCTAACACATCACACACAAACACTTAATCTCTCCTTTTCTCTCTTGCTCCTTGCTCTCTCTGCCGTCCTCCTCTCTGCCTCCGTCTTCCTCCCTGTTCTGCCCTGCTTTTCCGGTAATATATATATTATATATAATATTTACTTATTAATTATGCTAACTTATAATCGAGACTTAAATCAATTCATTAAAACAATAATCTTATTTATAGGTTAACTTGTGCTTGTTTAAAGTTGGTTCTTGCTTTATCTTACACCGCATCGTTTATCAAGTGAGTAATCTCGTACCTAATCCCTTTTTGCTTTTAATGTTTTGGGATGTTCATGTGTTCATACAAACTTAGTCTTAAACTTGTTTATGAACTTTAGTCGCGCAGTATCCCATGTGTTGAGGACGTAGACTTGGCTGTTTATTTGTATGTGTGGATCATTAACCGTCTTGTCGGTCTATTCCGCAGTTCTCATGGTACCATTAGATGAACACGGGAGAACTATCGTTTATGATTTTCTCTTTTGTTTACACATGCACAGTTTGTCTTGTTTGTGAGCTCAATTGTGAGCACTGACAGTCTATGAATCTTAGAGTTGGTCCCGATCAGATTACACCCTTGTTGAAAACCAGACATACACATGTTGCGCGCAGATTTATTGTTATCTATGTATTGTATTAAACTTGATTTCTCACCAACACGCAAGTGTTTGACGTTTATTTTAACACATGTTCAGGTTTGCAGTAGCTGTTTTGGAGCTTGTGGACACGTAGGAAGTTTTCTTTATTTTGGACCTAGATTAAAATGTATCAAGACAAGCTATTGATTGTTCGAATATTTTGCCTTATAATATAATGATTTATGTTGATTTATGTTATCTTCTGTCTACTTTGCGCGTGCGCGAATGAATGTATTTATTAAATATTGACACCCAATAGTGTCACGAGTAATGAAACAATATGTGGCGCCCCGATGTATAATCCGCCTTTGGTCGGGGTGTTACAGATTGGTATCAGAGCTCGCTGACTTTAGGATAGGTGGTTAGACGTAACGGCCTAGAATACCTAAGAGTCCCCTCTCGCGCATGAGAGAAATCTCATGTTTGCGCGCTTATTGTTAATTACTCGTTATTTATGAATATGCTCGCGCTTGCGCAGTATATGATTTTATGTTTTATTCCGCGATATTTCGATTTTTGTTGAATTTCGATTTTTATTGATTTTTCTTACATATTCGTTTGTTGGATTTGAAAATCCGAAAAGTCATGGTGATACATGAATAGTTGATTTTCAATTTCCATTTACGATTATGTTCTGAGGTTGGAGACTTGAAAAGTCATGGTGATACATGAATTGTCAACCTCCAATACTCATTTTCTTGTATATTTTATATTGAAGATTGAAAAGTCATGGTGATACATGAATCGTCAATCTCCAATACTCGTTTGCTCGTATATTTTAAATTGGGAATTCGGAAAGTCATGGTGATACATGAATTGTCGATTCTTGATTCGAATTTGTTACCTTTATTAAGTCTGCATTTAAAGTCATTTAATCTACTTTAACTTTTGATAGTATCTAACTCTGAGAAACCAAGCTTTATAAAGTTATACTTTGCGATAAAACCAAGATATTAACAAAAATTAAAACTTTTATAGAATGCCTCCGCTATCTCGCCGATTTCAGAGAAGAGAAGCCTCGCGCATGCGTAGACAGCAACGTTCCCAGGAAATGGCCACCGCGATAGCCCAAGCCTTGAGCCAAAACAATACCTCCAGTTATAACATTAAGTCCTTTAACGCGGGTAACCCTCCAAAGTTCACAGGTCTTGAAGGAGCCACCGTGATGCTCCAGTGGCTTGAGAAAATAGAAAACACTTTCCTCCACACCCAATGCCCCTCAGACAGACGAACCCTATATGCTTCCAGTGTCCTGGAATCCAGAGCGCTTACATGGTGGAATGGAGTAGCTCATGCGCGTGGCGCAGAGGCTGCTTCTAGCATGACATGGGAGGAATTCAAGGAAATTCTTACGCGAGAATTCTGCCCTCCCAACGAAGTTAAGCGCCTGGATGAGGAATTTTGGAATCTTAAGCAGTACAGTGGTGAAGCGCGCGAGTACGCGACGCGCTTCCATGAACTAAGCCTGCTTGTCCCTCACCTTGTTACCCCTTCCCGCCGAGCCATAGAGAAATTCCTTGGGGGTCTCCCCATGGAAATTCAAGATTCTGTATGGGCCAGAAACCCAGTAACCCTCTCTGACGCCATCGAGTTGGCCGCTGTACTCAGCGACAACCATGTCAGAGCAGGAACCCTGTTCCTGCGGGGAACAGAAAAGACCAAACTCACCAAGACTGCCCCTGAACCAACAGAAACCAAACCTGAACCCTCAAACCGTAACAACCTCAAGCGCAGGCGCAAGGCCTATGCGCTTACCAACCCGCCCATGGTCCAGCAACCCATTTATCAACCTCCAGTTTACGCGCCTAACCCACTGTCAACCTACCCAACACCTCCTGTAGCCCACAACTATGCCTTAACCAATCCAGCACTCCCTGCCCCGCCAACTAAGAAACCTTACACAGGAAACCACCCCTTTTGCCCAACCTGTAGACTCCACCACCCACCTCAAGTCCCATGTCGACTTTGTACCCGATGTGGCCGCGCTGGTCACCTTGCAGAAAACTGTAGAGTCCTTCCCGCCAATCCAATTGCGCCAACACCACCAGTCTACCCGCAGAACCCACAACCAACCTACCAAAACCCACGTCCCAGATCGTGCTTTAACTGCGGTGATCCCAGTCATTTCCGGAACGCGTGCCCAAGGCTACAAGTGCAAATCACACAAGCGAATCCGGTGAACCAGATTTCAAACCAAGTGACGCGTGGACGAGCTTTTAATATAACCGCGCACCAAGCGCAAGCGAATAATGACGTAGTTAATGGTACATTTTTGCTTAACGGATTTTATGCTTCTATACTTTTTGATACTGGCGCCGATCGAAGTTTTATTTCTCGCGCCTTCAAGCAGAAGCTTGCGCGACCGCGCGATAACTTAAAAGAAGATTTTTCAGTTGAATTGGCTAACGGTGAAACTGTTTTAATTAACTCTGTGATTAAAGATTGCACGCTTAACCTTAACGAAAACGATTTTCTGATCGACCTCATCCCCATGCCTCTTGGGAGTTTTGATGTTATCATTGGTATGGACTGGCTCTCGAAGAATCGCGCCGAAGTTATTTGCGCCAAGAAGTTGATTCGCATACCTCGAGAAAATGGTGATCTTCATATCTACGGCGAAAAACCCTCCCGCGGTCTTAAGCTTATGTCTTGCGCCGAAGCCCAAAGGCTTATGCGGAAGAAGTGTGTTGCATTCTTAGCCCATGTGGTTAAACCTGCTGAAGAAAAGAAGCTTCGCGATATCCCTGTTGTGCGTGATTTCCCTGAAGTTTTTCCTGATGATCTTCCTGGTATCCCTCCCGCTCGTGAAGTCGAGTTCCGTATTGATCTTGTCCCTGGTGCTTCCCCCGTAGCTAAATCTCCTTACCGTCTTGCGCCCGCTGAGATGCAAGAATTGGCAAGCCAACTTCAAGAGTTGACTGCTAAAGGATTCATCCGCCCTAGCTCTTCGCCCTGGGGTGCTCCGGTGTTGTTCGTTAAAAAGAAAGATGGATCGTTTCGCATGTGTATTGATTACCGCGAGTTGAACAAACTCACCATTAAAAACCGGTATCCCTTACCGCGTATTGACGACCTCTTTGATCAACTCCAAGGTGCCTCTTGTTTCTCGAAGATTGATCTCCGCTCTGGCTATCACCAGTTGCGCATCCGCGATGAAGATGTTCCGAAGACTGCTTTTCGAACTCGTTATGGCCATTTTGAATTCTTGGTCATGTCCTTCGGTTTAACCAACGCACCCGCCGTTTTCATGGATCTAATGAATCGGGTGTGTAGGCCTTTCTTGGACCGTTTCGTGATTGTGTTTATCGATGATGTTCTGGTGTATTCTAAGACCAAGGCCGAGCATGAGCAACATCTCCGGTTGGTATTGCAAAAGCTTAGAGCCGAGCAGCTCTTTGCCAAGCTTTCCAAGTGTGAATTTTGGTCTGATGAGGTACAGTTTCTTGGCCATGTTGTGAACAAGATGGGTATTCATGTCGACCCATCCAAAATTGAAGCAATCAAGAACTGGATTACGCCATCCTCTCCTTCCGAGATCCGTTCCTTTCTGGGCTTAGCTGGCTACTACCGGCGATTTATTTCGAACTTCTCAAAGATCGCTTTGCCTTTAACAGCTCTAACGCACAAAGGTAAACCGTATATTTGGGGCTCGAAGCAAGAAGAAGCCTTTCTGACGCTCAAGCGTTTGTTGTGTGAAGCCCCTGTTCTTGCGCTACCTGAGGGTAATGAAGATTTTGTCGTGTATTGCGATGCATCCAACCAAGGTCTCGGTTGTGTTCTTATGCAACGAGGCAAGGTTATCGCTTACGCATCAAGGCAACTCAAGATTCATGAAAAGAATTATACAACTCACGATCTCGAACTTGGTGCAGTTGTATTTGCCTTGAAGATCTGGAGACACTACCTTTATGGTACTAAGTGTATCCTCTACACTGACCATAAAAGCCTTCAGCATATCTTTGATCAAAAGGAACTTAACATGAGACAACGCCGATGGAACGAACTCATCAGCGATTACGATTGTGAGATCCGGTATCATCCTGGTAAGGCTAATGTGGTAGCCGATGCGCTCAGCCGTAAACCCTGCCAGCTTAACTGTATTTTTCCGCGCACCCAGCTTCACTTTGCGTCGATTCAGAGCAACCTTGAATCGCGTATTCGTGACGCGCAGCGCGCATCCATCAGTAATGATAACCTTCGCGCCGAGTTAGCGTGTGGCGCGGAAGCGCATTTTGTGCCCAATCTGAGTGGAATTCTCTGCTATCTTAATCGCATCTGGATTCCCTGTGATGAGAATCTTCGCGCTGATATCCTGAGTGAAGCACACAAATCTCGGTATTCCGTTCATCCCGGCGCTGATAAGATGTACAAGGATTTGCGCATTACTTATTGGTGGCCCGGTATGAAGAAGGATATTGCTGTGTTCGTAGCTAGATGCCTGACTTGTTCTAAAGTAAAAGCTGAACACCAACGCCCATCTGGTTTGCTCGAACAACCAGAAATTCCTACGTGGAAATGGGAAAGTATAGCGATGGACTTTATTACCAAGTTACCTTTGACAGCAAGCAAACATGATAGCATTTGGGTAATAGTGGATCGTTTGACTAAGTCTGCTCACTTCCTGCCCATTCGTGAAAACTACCGTGTTGAGCAACTCGCGCAGCTTTATGTCAAGGAAATTGTCTGCCGCCATGGTACTCCTTTGAGCATCATATCCGATCGCGATGGCCGTTTTATATCTCGCTTTTGGAAATCTCTCCAATCTGCGCTAGGAACTCGCTTGGACATGAGTACGGCATATCATCCTCAGACTGACGGTCAGTCTGAGCGAACTATTCAAACTCTTGAGGATATGCTCCGATCTTGTGTTCTTGATTTTGGAGGTAATTGGGATTCACACCTGCCTTTGATTGAGTTCTCTTATAATAACAGCTATCATTCCAGTATCGGTATGGCCCCATTTGAAGCACTTTACGGTCGTAAGTGCCGCTCCCCGATTTGTTGGAGCGAAGTGGGTGAAACTCAAATCACAGGACCCGAACTTGTTCAAGAGACAACCGATAAAATCGCCAAGATCCGTGATCATCTGCTGACTGCCAGAAGCCGACAGAAGAGTTACGCAGATCGTAGGCGGAAGCCTCTCGAATTTCAAGTTGGTGATCTTGTTCTCCTCAAAGTGTCGCCCTGGAAAGGTGTTGTCCGCTTTGGGAAGAAAGGTAAGCTTGCTCCTCGTTATGTTGGTCCATTCAAGATTCTCGCGCTTGTGGGAAAAGTTGCCTACAGACTTGACCTGCCGCCCGCGCTCAGTAATGTGCATCCAACGTTCCATGTATCCAATCTCAAGAAGTGTTTAGCTGACGAGAACCTTCACGTTCCACTCGATGAAGTTCAAGTTGATGAATCTATGCATTTCGTTGAGAAGCCTGTTGAGATTATGGATCGCGAGGTTAAGCAAACCAAGCGCAGTCGTATCCCTATTGTTAAAGTTCGCTGGGAGTCCAAGCGCGGAGCCGAGTTTACATGGGAAAGGGAAGATCAAATGAAGATCAAGTACCCGCACCTGTTCTCTGCGCAACCTACTTCGAGATAAATTTCGGGACGAAATTTCTTAAAGTAGGGGAGACTGTGACATCTGCCCCGATCCGACCCGACCCAGGTACCCGTTTCTCTGACCCGATCTCTTTCTTTTATGATTTAATATTTATTTATACTTATATTTTACTTTTAATAATAATAATATACTTTTCCTTCCCGCCTCTTTCTCTCTCTTTCTTTCCGCCGTCCCGTCCCTCTCCTCATCTCTTTCCGCCTTCTTTTCCCTCTTGTCGCCGTCCCGCCCTTAAGCCTTGTTTCCCTCTTTTTCTTCTAACTCTTTGCTTGTCCTTTGTTCCTTTCCGCCTAAGGTTGTCTGCGCAGCTCCACGCGCCAGACCCCTTACAAGGAATCCTGCGTGAAGACCACCTGTTTCAGCGTTACGCGAGACGAACTCTTCTCGCAGCGCGCTAAGAATTGTAATTCTTCTCGCAGCGCGCTAAGAACGGTAGTTCTTCCCGCGACGCGCTAAGGATTGTAGTTCTTCTCGCAGCGCGCTAAGAATCGTAGTTCATCCCTCGACGCGCGAAGAATTATAGTTCTTCCCGCGGCGCGCTAGGAATTTTAGTTCCTCCCGCGGCGCGCTAAGAAATGTGATTCTTCCCGCGGCGCGCTTAGAAATGTAGTTCTTTCCGCGACGCGTTAAGGTTAGTTCTGTCTGCCTTCGCGCTCGCGCTCTCTTGACCTTCTGTGTCTGCCTTCGCGCTCGAGCTTTCTCGCGCTGAACCCTTTGAGTTTTCTTCTGTTTAATCTAGCCGTTTGCTTTTGTGTTGTCTTATCTTTTGTGCTGTTGACCTAATCTGCTTTATGTCTGAAAAGTTACTTTCGGCGCAGCATGCGCACCAACCCCATTGGTTGGCAGATAAAGTGACTGACATAATCTTTTGAGATCTGCTTTTGCCATGCTTGACCAGTACCTTTATCTGACCCGCCCATGCCTGTTTACTGTTACCTGTCAGCTTTTCCTTTGCCCCCTGCAGCTGCCATATCTTTTGATATCTTTTGCTTTTGGAATCTTTTACTTTTTGAGATCTTTTCCCCTTTTTCTAGGGATTGTGTTCCCTAGGGTTTCTCTATAAATAATAATATTATTTTCCTAACACATCACACACAAACACTTAATCTCTCCTTTTCTCTCTTGCTCCTTGCTCTCTCTGCCGTCCTCCTCTCTGCCTCCGTCTTCCTCCCTGTTCTGCCCTGCTTTTCCGGTAATATATATATTATATATAATAATTTACTTATTAATTATGCTAACTTATAATCGAGACTTAAATCAATTCATTAAAACAATAATCTTATTTATAGGTTAACTTGTGCTTGTTTAAAGTTGGTTCTTGCTTTATCTTACACCGCATCGTTTATCAAGTGAGTAATCTCGTACCTAATCCCTTTTTGCTTTTAATGTTTTGGGATGTTCATGTGTTCATACAAACTTAGTCTTAAACTTGTTTATGAACTTTAGTCGCGCAGTATCCCATGTGTTGAGGACGTAGACTTGGCTGTTTATTTGTATGTGTGGATCATTAACCGTCTTGTCGGTCTATTCCGCAGTTCTCATGGTACCATTAGATGAACACGGGAGAACTATCGTTTATGATTTTCTCTTTTGTTTACACATGCACAGTTTGTCTTGTTTGTGAGCTCAATTGTGAGCACTGACAGTCTATGAATCTTAGAGTTGGTCCCGATCAGATTACACCCTTGTTGAAAACCAGACATACACATGTTGCGCGCAGATTTATTGTTATCTATGTATTGTATTAAACTTGATTTCTCACCAACACGCAAGTGTTTGACGTTTATTTTAACACATGTTCAGGTTTGCAGTAGCTGTTTTGGAGCTTGTGGACACGTAGGAAGTTTTCTTTATTTTGGACCTAGATTAAAATGTATCAAGACAAGCTATTGATTGTTCGAATATTTTGCCTTATAATATAATGATTTATTTTGATTTATGTTATCTTCTGTCTACTTTGCGCGTGCGCGAATGAATGTATTTATTAAATATTGACACCCAATAGTGTCACGAGTAATGAAACAATATGTGGCGCCCCGATGTATAATCCGCCTTTGGTCGGGGTGTTACACAAATTCTGGGTAGTTTAGCCTATAAATAAATTTGGGTCAAGATCGTAGTTGCAAAGTACGAGCCAATAACAATTACAGTTGAATCAGATCTTATTTTTTGAAGAACTTTGTTTCATCAGAAGAAGCGATAAAGAAGCAGAGAACCAGTGCCAACCGCGTTTGTCAGGTTTATCGTTTCAGTTTAAAGTTTCGGTTTCTGATTTACAGTTCGTTATTCCACTGCACGTTAAATAGGTTGATTTTTTAACAGAGTTCAGTAGAACAATCGTTAAGTTCAGGCTCGTGTTGCTGTGTCTGTCTCTGTTTTATCCAGTTTTTCGTTTTAGTCATTGCCATGGCAGAAGACGGAAAGTTTTCGATACAGAAGTTTGACGGACAGAAGTTTGGTTGGTGGAAGATGCAGATTGAGTCACTACTTTGTCAGAAAGACTTGGATGTAGTGCTTGAGGATGAAAAACCAGAAAAGTTGTCAGAAGCAGATTGGAAGAAGTTAGACAAGAAAGCTAGGGCTTGTATTACATTGTCGTTGTCGGAAGATGTGGCGTTTAACGTCATGAAAGAAACCACAGCCCGTGGTATGATGGACGCACTATCCAACATGTATGAAAAGCCTTCGGCAGCGAATAAAGTCTATCTTATCCGAGAGCTAGTGACAACAAGAATGAAAGAGGGTGGGTCAGTTACAACTCATATCAATAATCTTAATTCGATCTTGTCCCGCTTAGTGTCAGTTGACATTAAGTTTGATGATGAAGTTCAAGGCCTCTTGTTATTATCCTCTTTGCCCGACAGTTGGTCGCAAACAGTGACTGCAGTTTGTAGTTCGTCTACAAATATTACTTTCGATGGGATTCGAGATCTGATTCTGGGAGAAGATTCAAGACGCAGAAGTTCAGGTGAATCATCAGGCAATATGCTAGTCACAGAAGGTAGAGGTAGGGGAAAACAGCGAGGCAGTGGGAGCAGGAAGAGGAGTCAGTCTAAGACTCGTAAGGATATTGAATGTTGGGGTTGTAAAGAGAAAGGACACTTCAGGAATCAGTGTCCGAATGGTAAGAAAGAGGTGAACGTTACAGAAGACGACACAGATGACGGGGTCAGTAGTGATGAGGCTTTGGTTTGTAGTGTTGAGAGTAGCGTTGATGCTTGGGTGATGGGTTCTGGTGCACCGTTTCATGCCACTCACAGTAGTGAAACGATGAAGAATCTTAAATTTGGGGATTTTGGAAAGGTTCGACTAGCGAATGATGATATTTTAGAGGTTACGGGTATGGGAGACGTTGATTTGATAACTTCAGCCGGTACTTCTTGGACTTTGAAAGACGTGAGGGTTATTCCAAGTTTGAAGAAACGTTTGATTTCAGTTGGGCAGTTGGATGACCAGGGGCACGATGTTAAGTTCGGGAATGGGCAGTGGAAAGTAGTCAAAGGGAATCTCGTTGTTGCTCGTGGCAAGAAAATGGGTTCGTTGTATATGGTCGATATGTCACCGAAAGGAGTGGATCCAGTTTTGGTGAAAGACAAAATCCGGTTCACAGAATCTCGTGGGCAGAAGAAGGTTCGTTTTGCAAGTAACAAACCCAGAGCCAAAGTGAAGATTCAGGATGAACGAGCTAGGAAGGTTAAATCAGTTGGGGGACATCGTGACAGTGGGAGCACAGGTCGTGTTTCAGTTACAGTTCCAGGTCGACAGTGGATTCAGAAAACCAGTATTCCAGCTGTAAAAGTCTCTCCAGTGAATTACTTGCTGAATATGGAGAGTGTTTGTTCTCAGAGTATCTCGGGATCCGGTAGTTTGTTTCAGTGGGAGCCGGTAGGGACAGAGAATGGGTCAGGGGCAGTTTTAGCCGTGACTGACGTGTTGGAGCTCCGGGGAGCTTCAACGGGCCTTCAGGTTAATTGATGAGAAGGCGGTGGCAACTAGAAGAAGTTTAATGTTCAGATTACAGAAGTACAATCAGGAGTGCAGACGAGAGTACTCAAGGCCTCCGAGTGGGAGATTGTTGGGTTCGTAGGCCTTGTTGGCCCGGTTTATTATATGAAGTCAAAAGAGGAGACGGGTGTGGGCGGTCAGGCCCAAGCCCGGCCCGGTTTAGATTTCTTGCATAATAATTTACTAACCCTAGTTCAGTCTCTATATAAACAACATTATGTACTTGTAATCTTTGGTCACTCAATAAAGATATACCTAGTTGCCACCCGTAGACGTAGATCAGTTTAGACCGAACCACGTTAAATCCTCGTGTTCGTTTACTGCTTTCGTGTCGTGTTCAGTTCGTGTGTGCGTTTAATCCTAACACGTAAGACGTTGAATTCTCTCTAATCCCAATCTTCTTGTAACATACTGTATATCTTTGAGATATAGTTGCCTTATAATCATGTGAGTGTTTTTTATAAAGAAATAAACATTATACAAGATTCTTGACTTACATAAGTTTTTAATTACAATACGTGGTTTAAGTCCATCAAATACTTGCATGACTTATGTCATATCACACAACACATGCATGTTCAATAGTTGGTATACATAATAATCTTTAGTCTTAATATTCATATTCGATCTTGATTGAAGTGCATGTGTTTGTAAGGTTGTAAGAACATAGAGTTGGCCGATAGATTTTTCTACTTGCTATTTGATTGGAAGTTAGGACCCTTTAATTGTCCTGACTTGGTATACGTTCTGCTGATGATTACGATGATCATGTATACGAGCCTATGATGATGACTGTCTATCATTGTCTGGTTCTGATCCAGAACTGTTGGTGGTAGTGAGGTCATGGTCTTTTCGCAAATTGTCGTCTATCTTTGACTATTTAAATCGACAGGCCAACAACGTTAGGTGCCAAAATACTTATTATTATTTATAACCTTATATTTCGAACATGTATTTCTAGCGATTCACATGGCACCTAGTTATTTTTAATGCAATACTTCTTTTGGAACTATTTAAATAACTTTAATTGTGGGTATCCCGTGTTTACATTAAAAGAAATACACACTAATATACCCTAACTCTCACGTGTTTGATTTGTTAGAGAAAAAGAAAAGCTATTCAGATCTTAAAGGGACACGTGTGGACTGTGGTGAGCCTATGTTCATTTAAAAAGTATTTAAAAATTTTCATACCATTAATTTTTTTTTCCATTCATGTAAACACTATTAAACTTCTTTTTGCTTTAGGGAGGACGAAGTGCGCACCCCGATCGGGTAGTCTCGGTACTAATTGGAATATAGCCCAGCATCCCTTTGGGCTGAAGAAAAACACCCCCTCCGGGTTGCAAATTGCAATGTCAATTATCTCAAAATCTCAAAAAAAAATAGTTAAATAAATAATAATAATAATAATATTTTAAAATAAACAACAAACTAACCTCCAAGTTGATTTTGCTAGATGGTGGCAGCCGTGGTGATTGATGGTGACGCTAGATATTGTTTGGAGTAGATCAGAGTTAGTAGAAGTAGAGGTGTACAAAACCGGCTTTAAACCCAAACCGAACCGGTTTATAAACCGAACCGGTTTGGTCAACGACTAGTCAAAACCGGTTTGACTCAAACCGGTTCGGTTTATAAACCGGTTTAGAAGCATGATAGGCCGACCTGGTCATACCGGTTCGGTTCGGTTTATAAATCGGTTTAACCGGTTTCAAACCGGTTTTAACCGGTTTTTCTCAAACCGGTTCGGTTTTAAACCCGGTTTAATAGATTTGAAGGGGAACCGGTCCTGAAACTGACGGTTTGGGTCGGTTTGGAAACCAGTTTGGGTGAAACCGGTTTTAAACCCGAACCGGTTCGGTTTGCCTAAAACCGGTCCCAAACCGGTTTTTTTGTACACCTCTGAGTAGAAGATGTAACGAATGTTTATTTTTATTTTTTTTGAGTTAGCACTTGGGCTTACTTAATAAAATTTGGGATCATCTAAAACTATTGGTGACTTTTTTTTGTGTACAAAATGAATTTTTAATTTTGTGGTTTTTAAATTTAAAAACAAATGTTAATTTATTATTTTAATTTTATCTTGTTTGTCTTAAATCTGGGATTTAAATGTTAATTTATTATTTTAATTTTATATTGTTTGTCTTAAATCTGGGATTTTATAATTAATAGAATATATACTTTTTATTTATATTATGTTATTTTAGTTTGAATAAGATTTTAGTTAATTTAGTTTTAAAACATAAGTAAAAATATAAATTGGTGAAAGATGGATTAATTGGGGTGAAACATGGGAATTTTTGATAGGGATGAGCAAATGGTACCGAGTATTTTTAGTACCATTTAGTATCCACCGTTTGGGGTTTCAAGATCGGGACGGTTCGAAACGGTATACTGTATTAGTAATGTATCGATTTGTTTTCTATATTAGTATTGTATTGTACGGAGCATTTTCAATACTGATTCCGATAACCATTTTTGGCGATTTAAGTATTAGTATTTTTTGTACTAGTACTTTTGGTACCGTATTAGTACCAAGCCTATCCCTCACTTTTACGGTTGAAATATGGATTATAGCAAAATGATGTAGCATTGATGTGGAGGAGAAAGGGGGTGAAAGATGGTCACTGCTGTCATGGGCACTCCTCCACCCATAGGTTGTGTGTTGTGGCTCAATTAGCAAGGGCACTTGGTGGATTATTTGGAGATTCAGAAATGACTTGGTATTTGAGAAGAATCGGCATAACAAAGAAACGATATTTGATGAAATTTTAAATTTCTCGTTCTTATGGTATAGTAGCAGAAATCGTAAATGTAATATTTCTAGGATCGAGTGGCTTAAGAACCCTCTATTGTATTTGTAATGTTTTATGTTTTTTTGTTGTAGCTACTTGCTAGGACTGTTTTTATTTATTTATATAAAATACCGCCTTTTCAGAAAAAAAAAAAAAAAAGAGCCACACCACTGTCACGTAGGCCACAGGGCTTTAACAAGCTCGCCCGTTAACTAGAGAGTTGTGAGTTAACAAGCTTCAACTAACTAGCTATAATTGTGAAGGAACTAAAGAAAAAAGAAGTTTGATTGGTTATTAGTTTGATAGCCCCACAATTTTACATGTTTAACCCTCGTTATGGTGTTAACAAACACCCTAACGCCACGAAGCGGTGTAGCCAGCATCAAGGGTGTGCCATGTCAGCCATAATGTCGGGGTTATCTCCTCAACAACGAGCATCGTTATATTGGTGTCAATATGTCATGTATGCAGGTAATTGATCTGATTTTTTTAAATATTTTTTTCATATACCCACAAACTTAATATACAAGATTATATTGCGTGTGATTTATTTAAGTTTTTTTTACGCAGTGAGCATTAGTAAAAGTAAAAAAGCAGCTTGGTTAACTTTTAATTTTAACCCTATACTTTATAAAATTATTTAATAATAATAATAATTATTATTATTATTATTAACTTGTTTGATTGAATTGTGAGTTAATGCGTCGCAACTCAATTGTGTTGTTTAACGTTTTTTACATCTAATTTTTGTTCCGTTTAACTGCCCCGTTGCAACACAATTGATATTTTTACATAGACTATTGTATAATATTAATGTCCTTGTCATAAAGTGGGAGTTTACGTAGAAAATTTGTTTTCATTTAAGCTCTAGAAGACACTGAACTTTTTATGTGATTAAACATGTAAAATTTGTATTTTTTTTAGCTGCAATACGATAACCAGTGCTCAAATTGACCTCTCAGTGAAATATGATGTTTCTCTTTCTTCTGGTAATAATAGATCTTCATAGTTCAAGATTTGCTTTCACAATTAGCCTTCGGTCGCAAATAGCCTAATTGATGCATCTTACGTGTGACATTACTTTATTTTAAATTCTCGGTGGAGGTTTAAAACGTCATGAGATTAGAGGTGTTCTTCGGGTTTTAATCATGTTTCAGGTTATTCGGATCAAGTGGGGTTTTTTGAATCCTACACGTTTACCGACTCATACAGGTTTTGGGTTAATATGTTTCGCATTGTTTGGTTTCGGGTTCAGTTGGGTTTGTTATGGTTGGGTTAAGTGTTATTCGGGTTCGGGTGAAAACGACACCCCTACTTTAAGATGGCGGATTGGCGGCAAGAAAACTTAAGTGGTCTAAAAAAATAATAAAGTTTAGATTTTATTATAAAGCTGCTTATTTTTCCAAAACGAATAAGCATTTTAAACAAAAAATTATAAAAAATAAAATAGAACGAAGGTGTAATCACCACGGGAGTTTGATGTCACTACCCATGCCTACCCCATACCAATAAAGTGAGACTTATTAAAATAAAATAATATAAAAAATAAAAATTTTAAAAAATAACCTACAAACCACCCATCAATCCCACGTACCAAAAACACTTTGTGAACTCATACATCATGCTGTTGCTGACCAAACATGATGTCCACTTGTGATTTCCTACTTGGTTTCAATATCTAGTTAGTAAACCAAAAAAAAATTGTATTTAATAAAACAAAAAGTTTTTTTTAAACGGTCAACCAACATAGAATACCTAGATACTCTGTACAGGTGACCCAATGACATTTAGCCACCCCCAGCTGGCCCAACCCAGCAGTATGTAGCCCTTAAGCGCCTCAAAATTATCTCCAGTTCCGGGGTGAACCCACCCGCCTGAGGGGCAACTGGTGGTAAAATCAGGATGCTCTTAGGATCGAACTGGAGATCACGAAGATTCCGATTATTCTTCATTGAACAACCCATATTCCCCACAAATGTTGCATGTGAGAATTAAACTTGTGTCTCCATTAAAAAATTCAAACTCCCTACTACTATAACACATTGAAAAGGACTATAAATAATTAATTAATTACTACATGTTTAATATGTTCAATAAAAATAGAACTACTTAAATTGTTACAAGGCACGATCAATGTCAATAAAAATATTCTTTTATTACATACACTTTGTTTTAGTTTTTTTTTTCAAACGCTAAATTACACCTAAATCCACACCTAAATCCGTCTTAGAATGGACTCGAACCCTTAAACTCAAGAAAATCAACTTCAACACTACAGTCTACAGCACATAACTCTAATGGTTTTGCCAATCAAATCAAAGGCCCACTGACCTTCTTTTAGGTAGAGATGGGCAAAAAAACCGGTTGGTTAACCGGTTCAACGGTTTAAACCGAAAACCGGTTTTTACAAAAACCGGTTATTTAAAAACCGGTTTGACCGGTTTAGTAACCGCCGGTTCGTATATCGGTTACAAGTTCTAGAGAAAAAACCGGTTACTGAACCGGTTATGGAAAAAACCGGTTAATTTTAAAACCGGTTATTATGAAAAAACCGGTTATTAACCGGTTATTTAAAAAAAAAAACGGTTAATTAAAAAAACCGGTTATTAACCGGTTCTAACCGGTTTCTAAACCGGTCCTAACCGGTTAGACCGGTCCGAGTTTTGCACCAAAAAAACCGGTTAATAAACCGGTCCGGTTATTTAAAAACCGGTTTTTTTCCAGGCCAAGAAAAACCGGTCCGGTTATTAACCGAACCGGTTTTTTTAAAAAAAACCGATTTGTGCACCTCTACTTTTAGGTATGTTATCGTTTAAGCTTAGATTAACTCAAATTTCTATTTGACTTTACTTTTCTTAGATATACATTTTTTTTCAAGCGCCAGCCAACACCTTAATAAGAATTTAAAACACCTTAATAAGAATTTAATAAAATCAATATTAAAATGCAACTTCAAAAAATAATTAAAAAGTTAAATATTAATGTATACTATCACCCTAGATTGACCCGTGTTTAGATATCATGTCTTGACATTCAAATAAACTAGCACATCTGACATACTAGACAGAATAAAATCATATGTTTATAATGTTTCATCGTGCAAAAAGATACTATTAATTTGTATTTTAGTTTGATAATAAAGCATTAAGACCTTTAGTAGATGAAGAAAGGGCACATACCGATACCATGTCTAATTAAAGAAAGGGTCTTTTGTCTTGCAATTGACTCTTACTAAAAAAGAAACATCCAAGGGACATGGGTTAACATTTGTTTTGAAACCCACTAACCCCCAATCCATTTTAGCTTATTGCCGGTATGAAAAGACTCCAAAGTTCTAACCATTGTACTGTATCATGATTTTGTAAATCATGACATAAAACATGTACTATAGTTAAAAATAATACATTGCATCATGAAAATACCCATGACTTTTATGTACATAGATTGTGTGTAGTTGACGACAAATTGGAGGAGTTTTAGGCGACAAGGAAATAATAATATGTGAGGCGATAAAAGGGGGGAGGGGCGGGAGGAGAGACAAATCTATGTCACCATGTGTATATGTATTTGTTAACATGGAAATAATAATAAAAGAAAATAAAAAAGAGGGCTACAAAAGGCTACCACACACTGCCCCCTGGGCTACATATCGCTTCGTTGGTCACGTGTCAACCCCCCCCCCCCCCCCCCCAAATTTTGTAGCTCTCTACTACACATAGTTTTATGCTAACTAGTAAACTCCGAAATAGTAAGTTATCATTAGATTAAAACCAAGTTTCGTTGTATTCTACGAAATAAAGGCATTCATACTTTAATAACTATAAAAGTCACTCAAAGTTTCATGCTTAATTGTTATAGTTTTTTCATCCTTTAAAACTAACTAAATTAAATGAAATATCTACAAAACCTGATTACTACGAAGTGATTATTTTTTCTGATTTGAATTAAATTGAACAATTTTTCTTCTTCGCTACTATCTCCGGCTTCAAGTTATATAAAAAATATTATTAAACAATAGCTGAAATTTACATATGTTTCATTTTTGCAATTTAATTTTATATAGATTTTAACATTTATAAAAAATAATTTATTAACAACAATATAACAATACTTAACTTTAAGTAAAAAAAAGTATAATTGACTTTAAGGAAACACTAAAGAAATTTAGGTATTATTAAGTGAAATATTCTACATTCAAATAAATAAATAATCACATTGATTAAAATAGAAGGTGTGCTCAAGCTTATGCATTTATTAAATTATAGCTATATAAAAAAGATAGCATGGTGCATGATAAAAGGTAAAGTAATAGATATAAAAGAATGCGAAAGTATGTTAGCATACTCTAGAACATATTGGTCGAAGTAGACAAACATTAGTATTAAACTAGCCGATTAATCAACGTTATGACTAAGCGAGCGTGCGACATGTGTTAAAAGTGAATATGTGATATTTAACAAATTCAGATACTTACTTGATCTAAAATAAGATGGGAATTAGGAAATCTACTATTTTTCTTTCATCTGGCGTCATAACTCATAACTGTATAACTAATTATTTTGCTTTCTAAGAGACAACGCTAAAGCGTTTCTCCTTTATTTAGAGGCTGAATGTAAAAAATTATGGAAGATGCATCTATAAGTGATTTATAGAAGTATTTAAGTAGTATGTATAAGTTTTTTATATATATTCAAAATTTGATAACTTTAAGAGAAAAATAGAACTTTGTTATAGACATGATATATAAGGAAAGATACATTATGTAACTTAATATTTTTTTAAATAATTAAAATTAATAAACTAGGCTTCATTGATCATTTCTCCTTCTTAATACAAGTGTGTTAATGACATGGTATAAAAAATGGTTAAACGAGTTGTATTCATGTTTTATACTCGTGTTAATCGCATCATCAATGAAATGTTAAACACGATAAACACGATAATACATGTTTTACCAGCCCTCTATCTAGAGTCTAAACCTAAGTTGTAACAGAATAGTTGTTTTCAAACCGGAACATGCATCTTTAAAAGAATTTGTATTTTAAATCATAAAAACACATTCACATAGTTTTTACATGACCTTGTTTCTTTATAACATAATCCACATATGAATATACGATGCATAGCATTTTATAATATCACGTATTTGGCCTTTTGATACCCCAAAGAAACCGTTGACTTAAAGATTCAATGCCTTTATGTGTTCTCCATCACCATTCTTGGCCTACATTAAAGTAATGTCTTGCCTTATGGGTGTTTGTTTCTTTATTGTGTATGATTTAAAAGTCAAACCAAAAATCTCAATCAAATTACGACTTTCTTTTCTATAATGTCAAAACCTTTCCATCTAAAAACTAAATTCCATATGTATGCAACATTTGTTTTGTTAACCTTTAGCAAAAGAAAACTTATGTTAGAAAAAAATCCTCCCTAAAATCAAAAGAAAGTCTAGCATGTGTCATGATTCATAAAGAGTTTAGATGTATTTGTATAATCCAAGATTTTAATCAATTATCAATACTTGTGCAAACCAACCCGAAGTATCACTGTTGCATTAACATAGTGATGTTATAAAGTGTCGTATCAATGTATAAAAGTGATTACTATTTTTACAGCTGATATGCGATCATTATAATATAAATAATGAAGTATAATGTTTTTATTTTGTTCATTACCTTTTATCGACATCACTTTTGATCTATCTTTGTCTCTGTCTGCGTATGATATTTATATAATATTAAGGAATAATAGAAGGTATGCTTAAACCTTGACTCATTCAGTGTAAATTTATTTTGTCATTGGGTTATCTTTTTTTTTTTTTACGCTTTACGTTGATATATAGATTTTACCTTATGAATTATTGGACAATAAACAAAACAATAAAGTGAATTGGGCCGGAGTCTAAATTGATATCTTAAAATTTTAATTACTAACCTGGGCTTAGTTTTGGCAATCAACGAGGCCCAATATATTAAGATAAAGCCCAGGATAATACTAGACAGGGCTCAAAAACTAAGGCCCAATGTTTAATATAATTGATTTCTAACCTAGAGAATTGATTTATGTTATTATGTGCCTTTTTTGTGGTTGTGGTACTGGTTCCTTTATGACCAACGAAAACCCGAACCCATGAAATTGTCCGAGATCTCTAACCAAAGCCCGGGGTGAACTGAACCCCACAAGTGTCAGCAGAAAGAAAGACAAGTTTGAAAGAGTAACTCGTGCACAATGATATAACCAAATTGGACCATTTATTTAACTATATAAGTTCCCGATTTATCAAAATGGCCATTGCAAATCTGAAATAAAGACTTTACACCCAACGCTCAGCAGACACATTTTGTTTAATTTTAAAAAAACATAACCCATATGACTTCCCCCCCCCCCCCGGTTGGCAATTTAAACACGGGACACGAATACACGACACATACCTACACGACTTTAACAGGTAAAAGGTAAGACCTAAACATCGTGTACTAAACGGGTAGACACAAATTTACCTGTTAATTTTCGTGTCTAAACAAGTATAATACATGTTTACCTGTTAGGTATCTGGTTATTTTTAAAATTATATATATATATATATATATATATATATATATATATATATATATATATATATATATATATATATATATATATATATATATATGGAAGAGTTATCCTAAAAACAAGTAGTTTCTTAGAAAGACTAGAAATAAATCATAGTCATTGGATCATGTTAATCAATGGTTGAGATTTAAAATTATCAAAAACCGTCATAGTTTCTTAGAATTACTCTTTTACCATTATAACCGACATAGTTTCCTAGATTTGTTCTTTCACCATATGTTGTAATGTCAAATGTCAAAAATATATTGGTTTTTACCAATTATAGGAAACTCTTTTTTTTTATTTGAACCCTTTTATATATATATATATATATATATATATATATATAGTATAGTTATAGTTATATTATATCATCCCTAACCCTAAATTCATCCAAATCATTCTTACAAACCAAACCACAGTCGTCGCCTACTCGCCTCTCATCGTACATCCCACCATCGCCGGCTATATCTCTCCAGCCATCACCCGTCGCCGGCATTCCTCCTATCGCCGGCCATATCTCTCTCCGCCGCTAGTTCCATCCATCATTCCATCTTAAGCCGACCATAAATATGTGTTTCTAAACATCTATAATCGTGTACTATCGTGTATACCAGGTTCGTGTTTGGGTTACAGATACACGATAAATTTTCGTGCCTTGTACAGGTATACACATTTCGTGTTCTTATCTTATAGTGTGCGGGTATACACGATATGCCAGTCCTCCCCATTCCCCCTTAAGAAAAAACTCTTTGATGTTGCTGATTATCCTCAATATACTCATTTTTTTAATGAAAGTGGCCTAGTCTAGGCTTGCTTAACAAGCGACGAAGGCTTGGTCTTAATATTAAGCGCGTTGGCTCGTCTCGATAACTCATTAACAGTAAACTCTATCGAAAATTATAAAATTAGACAAGTTATCTCACCAGCCCAAAATAGACATTTAAAAGCCGTCATTGTTGAAAATATATATAAAAACAACCACTCATAAGAGAACAAATAAGCACCACCGGCTAAAACATTAATGCGTGAGCTAAATTTCAATCAACAAATGCAAAAACGTTGAAATATGTCACACCCTAGACCACGGCCTAGGCGTGTGACTCATATGTTGGTACCACATTTGTAAATAAATCAGAGTTACGGTTTAATAGCGGAAGTCTTAAAAACTTGTGGATTTAATTATAATATTTACATACAAAAGACGGGATCTAAAAGTTTCCCGTTTAACGTTAAAAGATTACTTGTTTAAGTTTTACAAAACCACCATTCATTTTATAATATCTTGAGCACTTCGTTACTCTAAGTCCTAACCTTGATCACCTGCAAAATGTTAAGAAAATACGTCAGCATCGAATGCTGGTGAATATGCTGACGCTAAAAATATTTTCTTTTACTTAATTGTAACACCTTTGACAAACACAACATCGTCCCACTCTTAGGCTATCCCACATCGGCCGTGGACAAGAGAGATCCTTGGTTCATAAGTAAATGTCCTGCCTCTTCAATCACCAACGCGTTTCGGGCAACCAAAAACAAATCCGTAAGTAATAAAAACAAATGTCTTTTCTGATCGGCCTTATTTATGTTATATGACGTAAGTAACTTTCAATCTGAACTATTGTTCTTCTTTGGTGGCATTGACAGCGATTGCATCTGGCCAGGGCTATTTGGCTTAACGTTGTTTACAAGATAACAACCGTGAAGAAGCATTTAACTTGAAATCCAACATAGCAACAAAGCTTGTTGGAGATTGTCATCTTAGTTTTAGATAATATGGCCGAACAATAACGGTAATGTATGTGTTGGGAATTTTAGCCTTATGTGTAACAACGCAAACCTCTTAGCTTTATTGTACTCTTTTGTGATAAGTGTGTTTTCCGAAGTGGTGTTAATTAATTTGTGATATTATCTATTAGTGTCCTTAACTTAGTGACGTAGCGACAAATCTATATATTATAAATTTGCAAGTCATATATAAATTTGCTGAATTCACACCTTATTATCGTTTACTTGGTATCTTGTAAGTGCTAAAAAGATTTGAGAGATAACAGCATCTTGTTTATCAGGTTTGTTGGTTGCTCCAATATACTTATTATTTAATGAAAGTGACCCAATATACTTATCGTTTACTTGGTCTTGATATTAAGCGCATTGGCTCGTCTCGACAACTCATTAAGCGTACTGTCTATCAGAAAATTTTAAAATTAGACAAGTTATCTCACTTCCCCAAAACAGACATTTTAAAAGTCGTCTTTGTTGAAAAATAACCGGCTAAGATATTAAAGCGTGAGCTAAATTTCAGTAACAAATGCAAAAACGTTGAAACAATGAAGTTCACAAGAAAAACTAATCAAAATAATATATATGTAAAGTGGAGTTTAATTTTAGCCATCAAATCGGTGGCAAACTTTTTACAGACGGATAAAAGAGCATGCTAAGTTCTCTGCCTTAGTAGGAACTTTATTCACGACCAACAACCCACCTATAAAGCACATGCTATATTTTAGCCGCCTTTTACGGGCACTTTTGTTTATTTTGATAAAAACTAAAGTTTTGTTTTTTTTCTTATATTTTTTTTCCATTCAACATGTTTGGTCTAAGTCATGACTCATGAATGCTAGGTGCCTAGATAACATGGATGGTGTTATGTAAGTGTTATATTTTATTTTGTTGAACAAGATTACATAGTATAATTGTAATATATGATATGATGTAATATAAATTTATGACTTGATACGATATGATATGATATAATATGATGATAAATATGAAATGATACGATATAAAATGATATGATATGATATGATACCTTATGATATGATACGATCTGATATGATATGACATCACATTGCATGATATGATGTGGTACAATTTGATATGTTACGATAAAGATGTGATATGACATGACATGATGTAATGTAACGTAACGTAATATAAGGCAATGATATGATACAAGACGATGTGATATGATACGATACGATACGATATGATATGATATGATATAATGTTTTATGATTTATTTTGATATGATATCATAGCTCTTATTGAGTGAAGCGACTATGAGTGAAAGACCCCGGAGGTCGGCGTCTGTCATGTATATAGAATAATAGAATATTTCATCATACTTGGCTCGTTTACAAACCGAACCAAGCCGAGCCGAGCCAATTGAGCATTTTTTCAAGTGAGCATCAAGCAATTTACACAACCCTACGCTAGTTAACTCGTATCAAAGTAGCAGAGAATTAGAAAAATACATATTAATTATAACTCTAACTACTAAAAAATGTGTCACATTTTTCTAGAAACTGAAGTTGGAAGGTTAAAACCTTAATTTAAAGATGTAATATATGAAAATGTTAATTTAAAGCTTTAATTTAAAAAAATTGTTTATGAAAATCGGGTACATATGAAAATGTTAATTTGATTAAATAAATTCAACGGCGTTATGAATCATGTGGATTAAAGACATTACAAATTGTATGATGTGCGGAGTTAGCGTAGCGTGTTCATTGTGTCGGATTGAACAAATATGGTATGTAGTTTATGATGTCTAATTCTAGTTTTAGACAGATTAAGTGATTAACATGTTGGGATTGTTGGCCCATTTAATTTAGTCTTATCGGAAATGACTAGCTTATTAACCGAGTTAGATAGATCAATTCAAATACGAACTACATAGTATTAAACTAGTTAAAGCAGCCAACTAAAAACATGATTATTTTATGTTGTCTTTCTCTAAATGAACTACATGTTACACTTTGTTTAACCATGTAAAGTTTCAATAAACAAAAACTATTTATCACATAGGCCCAATGGGCTAATAATAACCCCAATTAGATGATTATAAAGTTTAATTTCCGTGAGCCAAAATCAATGTTGGTGTAAATTGTATATATATATATATATATATATTAAAAAAAAGCAAGGTCGCTGAAAATTAGATGAACAGACTTCTTCTCGTCGCTCACATCGTCGGTAATTTACTCCCATCAATTGTAATTTGTACATTTTTCATCGGAATTTGCTTGAATTATATTCGATCATTAACATGGTTTTATATATATACCTTTAACTTGATTTTTCATTGGAATGCCCGTTTTGACTCGACACACTATGCTCACAACTCGTATCAACCCGAATCCGTTTGAACCCGTCACCCGAACCTGTTATTCAAAACAATTTAATATTCTTGAAAATGGCCCATTAACTTATTGTGCTCAGAACTCTTATTGGCCCAAATCAATTTCGACCTGTGACCTGAGTCCATTTTGATTTGAAGCAATTTGATATGTTTGTAAACAATATGATTTGACCCCGAACTTAGTTTGCTATGAACTTGTACTGATGGAAACCCGTCAGATGAACCTATTTTGATCCGCACTAGTTTGATATTTTTGAGAACGACACGTTTTGACCCGAACTCATTTTGCTTAGAACTCGTATCTGCCCGAACCGTTTTGATCTGTACCGTATCGATTTGATATTTTTGGAAACCGCATGTTTTGAATACTGTATTATTTTGCTTGGGACTCATATTAAGACAAACCCATTCAGGCTAGGCCATCACTTATCGTTTGACCCGCCCAATTTGCCTCACTTGGTTTGGAGTAGTTTTGCTTCTTCTTTTTTTACCACTGTAATTAAATTATTTTCACTACTTTGGAGATAAATATAATCTAAATCAACATGCTGATACTCAACCGCTTTAAAAACTTCATGTGTACAACAAACACAACATCGTCCCACTCTTAGGCTATCCCACATCGGCCGTGGACAAGAGATATCATTGGTTCATAATTAAATGTCCTGCCTCTTCAATCACCAACGCGTTTTGGGCAACCAAAAACAAATCCGTGAGCTCGTCGTGGGCAGAGCGGACAATATTGGTGGTGCGAGGGGCCGGATGTTACATTAATCACCCCTCGACACTACGTAGGTCTCGACCCATCGTGGCTTAGGAATAATCAAGTTAAAATAACACAATTCATAAACTCAAGTCTCTACACTCGGATCCCAGCAAACACCGCAGCGTTCGACTAGTTGAGTGCCTATACGTACGTATACACGAGGTTATACTCCCCGCAGGCAGCGTAATTGTGACAAGGTGTGATATGCCCATCACATATGTAAGGATCCGGACAAACGTACACATAGCCTGAGGCCAGTGTTTATACTCTTGTTTTTAAATGTTTTAGAGACACTTAGTCTCATGTAAACCTTTTTCATTTAACATGTTGACTCGTTTGAAAACAAGTTTGTAAAGTTGGGGCGTATTCACCTTTTTCAATTTGGATCGTCTTCAAACACCGTCCGAGGGTCTTTTCCGTTGCTATCTCGCACCTATAGTACGAGTATAACCTTTTGTTAGTCGGATATACAATCCGGCTTAAGACCTTTAGTCTTTTATAATCTTTACTCGATGAACCTTTAGTTCAAAATCTCTTTTACTTTAAAACATTTAGTTAAAAAGTAATATTATAAACCTTTAGTTTATTTTTATAAAAACCATACGTTTCTTCTTCTCTAAGAAACGTATTCTTTTCTTTTCTTTATTATTTAAGAATAGTTATTATTACTTAAATAATACTTTCATAACAAAGAATCACATATAATATAATCACATTGATATATTCATAATTCTATATTTTATTTTCTTTGTTATATTTTTCTTTTATTTTATCGAGGTATCGAGTATATAACATTGACTTAGGGTTTTAAGCCTTTTTATAATATTTTATTATTATTTTTATTCTTATTCGGGCATTATGCTTACCTTCGCTTGGCTTTCACAAAACCCTAAATACTCGAGCAGCACCTCAACACCGTTTCATCTTCTTTATCTTCTTGATCAACTCTTCTTCTCGTCACTTTTCCTTGACACGCAAATCGATGAACACCAATACTTCACCACTCGTCGGCACGTTTTACGAGGCTAGTCATTATGATGTCGGGGAATGGCAATCTCCTTCTTGATGGGTACGTCGGTGGAATATGGCACAAACTACGAGGAAACGAGCACAAAAATCGAGGTAACGATCGAGAATTGGCACAAACTTCGAGGTGGATCGATGGTATGATTATAGGATCTTAGAGAGATGCTAGAGAGAGAGAAAAGTGATGGTTTTGGTGTGTGAAATGTAAGAACCCGGACTTGCTATTTATAGGCAAAGTCAGGGGGCCATTGCGATATGCGATGGCCGTTTGGCTAAGCCCGTTGCGTATCGCGACGTAGCCATGGCCAATCACCACGTAGACCTGCCACGTGGCGACACGTGGTAGGCGTTGCGCCACGTGGCGACACGTGTCGGACGTGCTGGCACGTGGTGACACGTGACGGACGTTGTGCCACGTGTTGACACGTGGCACACCACGAGCCCTCAGTGTTAGACAACCCATCGCGATACGCGATTGGTCTTTCTTCTGATCCATCACGTGATGGACGTTGTGCCATGTGTTGACACGTGGCACACACGAGCCTCAGTGTTAGACAACCCATCGCGATACGCGAATGGTCTTTCTTCTGACCCATCGCGTAGATGGGTCAGGGAATCAGATTTTTCATTTTAAACCCTAAGGTTTGAAATGTGACAGTTTTGGTCCCCTTTACTTTGGAAACTTGATATTTTGAACCCGAAACTTTCGCGATGTTACAAAATATACAATGGGATTTACAAGAAAAACTAATCAAATAATATAAATGTAAAGTGGAGTTTAATTTTAGCCATCAACCGAGTGACAAACTTTTTGCAGACCAATAAAAGAGCATGCAAAGTTCTCAATCTTAGTATGAACTTTATTCAAGACCAACATACCACCTATAATGGGCATGCTATATTTTAGCCTCCTTTTACATGCACTTTTGTTTATTTTTGTAAAAACTAAAGGCCTATATTCATTTTTATAATTTTTTTCCATTCAACATGTTCATTTTGAAGAGTATTCGAATTCTAGCTACATGTGTCGGTTAGATCGGGTCAGGTCATGAATATTAGGTGCCTTGATAACATGGATGATGTTATGCAAATGTTCTCTTTTCTATTCTTGAACAAGATTACATAGTATGATTTAATATAATTTGATATGATGTAATACAATACAATATCATATAACGTGATTAAATATGATGTGATATGAGTGAAACGATATGAATTGATATGATATGACCTCACATGACATGATATGATGCGGTACAATTTGATATGTTATGATAAGGTATGATGTGACATGATGTACTAACACAATATAAGGCAATGATATAATATGATACGATATGATATTATATTATATGATACAATACAAGATATGATATTATACAATATGATTTAATGTTTTATGATTTATTTTGATATTAAATGATATGATATCATAGCTCTTATCGAGTGAAGCGACTGTGAGTGAAAGACCCCGAAGGTAAGTGTCGGTCTTGTATATTGAATAACAGAACCTTTCTTATGTTTGGCTTTTTTACAAATCGAACTGAGCCGAGCCGGTCGAGCATTTTTTTCAAGTGATCATCAAGCAGTTTGCACAACCCTACGCTAGTTAACTTGTATCAAAGTAGCAAAAATTAGAAAAGTAAAGATTGTAACTCTAACTACTTAAAATGTGCTGCATTTTTCTATAAACAGAAGTTGGAATTTGGAAGGTTAAAACCGTAATTTAAAGATGTAAGTAAGATATGAAAATGCTAATTTAAAACTTTAATTTAAAGAAATTGTTTGTGAAAATCGAGTACATATGAAAGTGTTATTTTGATTAAATAAATTCAACAGGGTTATGAATCATGTGGATTGAAGGCATTACAAATTTTATGGTGTGCAGAGTTAGCATGTTAATTGTGTCTACGTAGTATTAAATGAGTCTACGTAATATTAGGGTGTGCATAGAAATGACTAGCTTATTAAATGAGTTGGATAGATCAATTCAAATACGAACTACTTAGTATTAAACTATTTAAAGCAATCAACTAAAAACTTGATTATTTTATGTTGTTGTCTTTCCCTAAATGAACCACATGTTACACTTTGTTCAACCATGCAAAGTTTTAATAAACAATAACTATTTATCACATGGCCCAATGGGCCGATCGTATGCCTTATTAGATTATTACAAAGCCTAATTTACGTGAGTAAAAATCAATGTTGGTGTAAAATGCAGATTTTTTTTAAATCAAGGTCGCTGAAAATTAGCTTCACACCTTTCTTCTCGTCACTCACGTCGTCGGTGCAATTTTTTCATGTCAATCGCAATTTGTACTTTTTTCATTGGAATTTGCTTGAATTATATTCGATTATTAACATGGTTTTATGTATATACCTGTATATACCTTTAACATGATTTATCATTGGAATGCCCGCTTTAACTCGATTCACTGTGCTCACAACCCGTATCAACCCGAATCCGTTCGGAGCCATCACTGGACCCATTATTCAAACCGATTTAATATTTTTGAAAACGGCCCATTAATTTATTCTGCTCAGAACTCGTATTGACCGAAATCGATTTCAACCTGTCACCTGAATCCATTTTGATTTGAAGCAATTTGATATGTTTGAAAAGAACATGATTTGGCCCCGAACTGAGTTTGCTATGAACTCGTAATTATGGAAACCCGTCAGCTGAACCTATTTTGATCCGAACCAGTTTGATATTTTTTGAAAGCGACATATTTGACCCGAACTCATTTTGCTTAGAACTCGTATTGTCCCAAACATATTCGGGTTGTCACCACTCGCCATCACCCTAAAGATGAAAGCACAAATCTAGAACGAATATAATTAAATTGAATTGTAATTAAATTTGACGAATATATGAAGAATTTAAAAATTCATTTGTAAGCTTCTTTCATGTAAGACCCATTTCTAGTGTTAGTCTTTCGTATTTGTAACATGTATTTTGTGTATGTTATGTTTAACTTATCTTTGTATGTTTGGGCCAAAGACCATTTGTACTTGTAGCCCATTGGGCCTTTTATATGAAATGAATGTGCATGAGAATACACACACTATATAATGTGTGTATCTCATACACAAGAACAACCTTTGCAAAACCTTATACTTACTCACAAACTCTCTCTTCTCCTCTCTTACTCACGGCAATAATAACCACCAAACAAGATCCGAGAACTCGGTCCTAACTAGTTGTTTCCGCCAACTAGTGTAGAGGTTGATCTAAGATAACTAGTAATAGTTGTGTTTTGTGAGATCCAGTCAAAGGATCTACAAATTACTCTTGTATAAATGAAAAAAATGGGTGATTAATAGATAGACCAGTTAGATAGAGAGTTAAAATATGTGATTAAATGAAAAATGCCACACCAAGCATCTTCTTATAAATCAAACCCTATTTCTACTTTCGTTCATATATTTATATCATCAGATACATCTTCTTTAGCATCGCGCCTTCCACCGTCTGTAACTGGGCACTACTGTTCGTGTGTCAAAATATTGTTAGGTAATTTATGTTGCATCGGTTATTTGGTAAATGAATCTTGAATACTCAAACTCAACTATCTTGATAAGAAATCAACCACATTTATCATTGGCTATGACTCAATTGCTATTTAGCACTTACCTAGTATTGTTTATGTGGTCATATCAAAACAATGATATTTTTCCATTAAAGTGTGAAGATGTAATTGATATGATTAGAAAACTAAATGATATTTTCTGCATTCTTTCTAGAAGCACATGACGTATTTATTAGTAAAGTTTTCCTAATTGGCATTAGAGTTTAATAGACATACATGATGTCTCCTTCCCAACCTTTTAAAAAACTTCATATGTACAACACAAAGACTTCACACCCATTTATATGACCGTCGGATTTCAAATTAGTTAAGCGTTATTAGATATTCCTCAAGAAGATCTTGCTCATGAATACATGTTTCTATCGCTACATTAAACCGCATCATATACATATATATTACCTCTAGCTATAAATGTATCACAAAATCAAAGGCGAAAAGCTACAAGGTTGGCTATGCAATCTTTACTTGCCACCACTCTGGAACTTAAAACCCAAATATTAAGCGGATCTAATTTGAAATCTTAGAATCTATAGAGATCCCAAGAAGTCACACGTGTGCTTCTTTCATGGTTATTGCTATAATAAAGTGCCCTTATCTCCTTCTGCAACTTAAATCACCATCCCAAAAATCACAAACTGCTACGTGAGCGCACAAAACGCACATAATCGTGTGGGGTGTGTTTGTCACACATGTATAGCCCATAAAATAAGTGTGTTGTATTTGAAACAAATTTGGTGTCACATGTATAGACGGTTATGTGTACGGGATTTTGATATGATAAGTAATGTAAACATATATAATTTGAAGATTATTACAACCACATATAATATTAGACAAAGAAAAAAAACAAAAAAAAACAAGAAAATAAACTAGAAAAAGAAACGGTGACACTTTGCATAGCTAAATATTATTTACTCTTGAAATAATTAATGATGCTATGAATAACTAAAATGAAGGGTAGGTAATAGATAAAAATAAATAAAATAGAGAGTCAAACTGAGGGGTTAAAAATGAAAAATCAAACACCGTGCACAATTATTTAAACCCTAATTCTCCAACATATTCATATTATTACTGGACGCCTCTTGTGTAGTAGTCTAGAGCGCCGCCATCTATAAGCCTTCCGAGCATCGCTGATCCATTGCCAGTGCTATAACAAAATAGCGTGGTGATTTGATGGTATGTGTTCTTTATGTCTGATTCATCTCATCTATTTTCTTTTATATATACTAATGTTTAGATAACTTGTACCTCATGATGCAGGGAACTCAAGAACACATGTTGACTGTTGATAACATGTTGATTGTTCATAGTGGTGAAGGTAATTCAGATATTTAATATTTTCTGAAGAACCTCTTTTATGTTATATGATGTAATTTAATATCTTGGTGGCATTTACAGCAACTGTATCATCAGGAACGAAGGGCCACTGGCTTAACATTGCTAACAAGCAAGATAAGTCAGCTTAAAATTTTTCAAAAACATGGAGCCCTATTAAATATAAAGTTTTATAATTGGTTATAGAACTTTATAGTTGTAACGGGCTTCGTATTTTGCAAAGTTTTTTAATAACTAATTCCAGATGCGCTTGAATTTCAGGTCAGCATCTTTTTCAGATTCAGTGGTCGGTTATAAGCCTGATGACTTGGTGGCCAATGAGGTTGGTTTACATGATGTGTAACCTACCTCATTTGGTTGATCACGTGGAGTTTGATCCACTGAGTGACATGGATCTTATCGAGGTATGTATTCTTTGTTTTATATTATATTGTTATTGAGAACTCGGATTCGTGTTGCAGGTTCTGAAGAAAACATGCTGTTGATAACATGTCGATTGTTCATAGCGGTGAAGGTATTTCAGGTAACTAATAAAAACAAATGTCTTTTCTGATCGGCCTTATTTATGTTATATGACGTAGTTTATTAACTTTCAATCTGAACTATTGTTCTTCTTTGGTGGCATTGACAGCGATTGCATCGGGCCAGGGCTGTTTGGCTTAACGTTGTTAACAAGATAACAACTATGAAGAAGCATTTAACTTGAAATCCAAGATAACAACAAAGCTTGTTGGAGATTGTCATCTTAGTTTTAGATAATGTGGCCGAACAATAACAGTAATCGCTGTTATAGCCTTATGTGTAACAACGCAAACCTCTTAGCTTTATTGTACTCTTTTGTGATAAGTGTGTCTTGTTGAGATTGATTCAACTCTAATTAAATATTGAAGACAAGACCGTTAGAGATCGTGGAGTCTGTTGAGGATGAGTAGCTGGTGACCTAGTTTTTAGCTATTTCTTATTTGCATGTTTCAGTTTCCTTATTGTTAGGATAGTTTGGTTATGTTTGATTAAGTCGTATGTTTACGTTGTAATCTGTTGCCTATTTAAGGATTTTCATTATTGAATAATACTCATCCAGAAATCATTTGATAAATCACTTTTCTATCGGTCTGTTACTTCAAATTGGTACCAGAGCTAGGGTTTATCAAGCTCGTATAAGTCTGTAATCTTCCAGCAACGAATCTCTTGAATTGTGTGTGTCTATTTGTCTCCCTCATGGCTGCAAACAACTTCGGTGGTATTCCATCCACTCCCCTTCCGATCTATAAAGGGGATGGATATGAATTTTGGAAAATTTGTATGAAGACTATTATGATCTCACAAGATTTGTGGGATTTTGTGGGGACCGGGTTCAATGAGGCTGATGGTGATCGGGTAAGGTTACGTGACAATAAGAAGAAAGATGCAAGGGCCCTCTCCTTGATCCAAGCGGCTGTGCATGATGAAATCTTCTCTCGAATTGCAGGAGCCACAACGTCCAAGCAGGCTTGGACACTCCTGCAAAACGAGTACCAAGGGGATTCAAAGGTGCAAATGGTGAAGTTACAAGGACTCCGAAGGGAGTTTGAGACAATACAAATGAAGGAAGGAGAACCAGTTGCAGACTTCTTATCAAAGGTTATGAAAATTGTGAACCAAAAGCGAACATACGGTGAAGGTGTGACGGATCAAACGGTGGTTGAGAAGGTTCTTCGTAGTCTACCAGCTAGGTGGGACCATGTGGTGGCTGCCATAGAAGAATCAAAAGACCTAAGCAGATTGTCATACGATCAGTTAATGGGATCGTTACAAAGTCATGAAGCTAGGGTGAATAGAGGGGTTCAAGCACCAGTGGAGGAACATGTCCTTCAAGCAAGAGAAGAAGAGAATACAGGATTGTTTACACGTGGTAGAGGTCGGGCTCCATTCAGGGGCCGTGGAAGAGGTCGTGGCTGGACGTGGCGGAGGCCACGTCCAGTGTTACAATTGTAATCGTATGGGTCATATTAGTAGAGACTGTTGGAGCGAGCCTCAAGCGGGTGCAGCCGTAGAGGGAGAGGGTGATGAAGAAGAAGGTCAAGTGCATATGGCCATTGAATGTAATGGTGATGAATATGAAGATGACAAAGCTTTTATGACTCAAAACAATGGTAACATGACAGTAAAGAACATCTGGTTTCTTGACAGTGGTTGTTCAAACCACATGACCGGACAAAAGAGTGTGTTTGAAGATATGGACACAACAAAGAAGGTCAAGGTACGCATGGGCAATGGGAAGAAGATTCAAGTAGAAGGAAAGGGGGCTGTTAAACTTGATGCTATAACCGGTAAGCATAAAATTATTAGAGATGTTCAGTATGCTCCCGAGTTGGATTATAATCTTCGAAGTGTAGGACAACTAATGACCGTGGGTCATAAGTTGTTGTTTGATGATGGGGTATGCACTATCACCAACAAAGGAACAAACAAAATTGTATGCACAGTTCCTATGTCAAGCAACAATACATTTCCACTTAATGTTACAAGTACAAAGGGTGTGGGGTTGTCGGCTGTGACAGATGAGACCTTGGTTTGGCATCTGAGGTATGGTCATCTAAATGAAAGGAGCCTGCAAGATCTGAGGACAAAGAGTATGGTGTATGGCCTACCCACTGTTAAACATTGGAGTGTATGTGAAGGGTGTGTTCAAGGAAAGAAATCCCGAGAATCTTTTCCCAAGCATGGTACTAGAACATGCCAAATTCTTGATCTAGTTCATGCTGATGTGTGTGGGCCAATGCCTACCCAATCACTAGGAGGTAACAAGTATTTTCTTTTGTTCACGGATGATATTAGTAGAATGACCTGGGTATACTTTTTACATGAAAAGGTTGAAGTGTTTGGAAAGTTTAAATTGTTTAAAGCCAAAGTGGAAACAGAAACAGGTTTAAAAATCAAGGCATTAAGGTCAGACAGAGGGGGAGAATTTATATCACATGAATTTATGAAGTTTTGTGAAGAAGCTGGTATAAGGAGAGATCTTACAGCTCCATACACTCCTCGGCAAAATGGAGTGTCAGAAAGAAAGAATAGAACTGTAGTTGAAATGGCTACCAGCATGTTACAAGAGAAGAATATGAGCAAGGTGTTTTGGGGAGAAGCTATAGCCACATCAATCTACATAAAAAATATGTCTCCTACACGTGCTCTAGACGACCAGACCCCTTATGAAGTATGGTACAAGTGTAAGCCCTCTGTCCATCACCTTAAAGTATTTGGCTGTGTTGCTTATGGTTTGAAACCTAAGCAACACAATTGATTCTAAGACTCGAAAATGCATATTTATTGGCTACTCACCTAACTCTAAAGCATATAGATTGTATGATCCGGTTACTAGAAGTGTTGTAATCAGCCGTGATGTAACATTTGATGAGTTAGCCAAGTGGAGCTCAAAAGGTGAAGGAATACATGAACTTGATACTGATTTGATAATTGAAGTGGGAGGTACAAGTAGGTACTGCCCTACAAATGAAGATAACGCAAGTGATGAATCTGATAAAGATGAGCAGGCAAGTCCACGCAAACAAACAAGTGCAAATCAAGAAGAGATAAGAACAGCTGCCCATGCAAATACCACTTCAAGTCAAACACCAGAGAGTAAGACACGGGCTCTTGCTGATCTGTATGAGTATGACTGTACAGTTCCCATGGAGGATTATCTGTCAGCTTGCTTTATCGTCCATGGAACCATTCAATTTTGATGAAGCAGTAGAGCATAAAGAATGGATTGATGCTATGGAGGCTGAGCTCCAAGCATTAACGCATCACAAGACCTGGACCTTAACTGAGCTTCCAGAAGGGAAAAAGGCGATTGGGCTCAAATGGGTGTATAAAGTGAAGATGACAGCAGGTGGTGAGATTCAAAAATACAAGGCGCGGCTGGTTGTGAAAGGCTACGCGCAAGAGTATGGTATAGATTATGAAGAAACCTTCTCTCCTGTAGCCCGGTTTGAAACAATTCGAGTTATTATCTCTTTGGCCGCTCAACAAGGATGGGAATTATATCAATTTGATGTTAAATCGGCATTTTTGAATGGACCTCTTCAAGAAGAGGTGTATGTTGTCCAGCCACCGGGCTTTGAAGTACATGGTGAAGAACACAAGGTGTATCGCCTGCACAAAGCTTTGTATGGGTTAAAGCAGGCCCCACGGGCATGGTATGAGAGAATAGATACATATCTTCAACAACATTCATATGTTAGAGTCAAGTGTGAACCAACTGTCTACATTAAACGGGTTAGTATGTCTGATTTAATTATAATCTGTTTATATGTTGATGACATTATCTACACTAGTTCATCTCAAGAGTTAGTAAATGAATTTATAGACAGGATGACAAGTGAATTTGAGATGTCAGATCTAGGTAAGTTGGCTTATTTTCTTGGTTTGGAAGTAACACAAAGTAAAGATGGTGTATTTGTGTCTCAAAAGAAATATGCAAAATATGTGTTGGAAAGATTCGGTATGAAGACCTGCAAGGCTGCTATAACTCCTATGAACATAGGAGAGAAGTTGCAGATAGATGATGAATGTCAAGTTGATGGAAGAATGTTTAGGAGCTTGGTTGGTGGGTTGCTGTATTTGACTCATACCCGTCCTGAATTGGCTTACTCGGTTGGAGTTATCTCAAGATATATGCAAAAACCCTCTGCATGCCATTATGGTGCGGTTAAAAGAATTTTAAGGTATGTTGCTGGGACCGCTGGGTATGGAATATGGTATAGTAGGGGGAGAAATGTGTGTTTGGAGGGTTACACTGATAGTGATTGGGCTAGTTCTATCGATGATCGTAAGAGTGTATCAGCTAATGTATTTTCTATTGGTGGTGGTGTGGTGACTTGGAGTTCAAAGAAACAGCCTATTGTTGCCTTGTCATCAACCGAAGCAGAGTACGTTGCAGCTACTAGCGCCGCATGTCAAGCGATGTAGTTAAGGCAACTACTGTATGAGCTGGGGTATAAGCAAGAAGAAGCTACTAGTATATATTGTGACAATGTATCAGCTGTGTTTTTGTCCAAAAATCCAGCATTACACAGTAGAAGCAAGCACATTGATATTAAGTACCATTATATCAAAAGTCTAGTAGAAGATGGTCAAATAGAATTGAAGCCATGTCACACTGAAGAACAACTCGCAGATTTGCTAACAAAGGCGTTGGGAGCTGATCAATTCTGTTATCTAAGAGAAAGATTGGGAGTAAGGAAGTTTGAATCACGGGAGGATGTTGAGATTGATTCAACTCTAATTAAATATTGAAGACAAGACCGTTAGAGATCATGGAGTCTGTTGAGGATGAGTAGCTGGTGACCTAGTTTTTAGCTATTTCTTATTTGCACGTTTCAGTTTCCTTATTGTTAGGATAGTTTGGTTATGTTTGATTAAGTCGTATGTTTACGTTGTAATCTGTTGCCTATTTAAGGCTTTTCATTATTGAATAATACTCATCCAGAAATCATTTGATAAATCACTTTTCTATCGGTCTGTTACTTCATGTTTTCACAAGTGTTTGTTAATTAATTTGCAATATTATCTATTAGTGTTCTTAACTTAGTGATGTAGCGACAAATCTATATATTATAAATTTGCAAGTCATGTATAAATTTGCTGAAGTCACACCTTATTATCATTTACTTGGTATCTTGTAAGTGCTAAAAAGATTTGAGAGATAACAGCATCTTGTTTATCAGGTGTGTTGGTTGCTCCAATATACTTATTATTTAATGAAAGTGACCCAATATACATGTCGTTTACTTGGTCTTGATATTATGCGCATTGGCTTGTCTCGACAACTCATTAACCGTACTGTCTATCAGAAAATTTTAAAATTAGACAAGTTATCTCACTCCCCCAAAACAGCCATTTTAAAAGTCGTCTTTGTTGAAAAATAACCGGCTAAGATATTAAAGCGTGAGCTAATTAATTTCAAAAACAAATGCGAAAACGTTGAAACAATGGAGTTCACAAGAAAAATTAATCAAAGAAATATATATGTAAAGTGGAGTTTAATTTTAGCCATCAAATCGGTGGCAAACTTTTTACGAACGGATTAAAGAGCATGCTAAGTTCTCAGCCTTAGTAGGAACTTTATTCAAGACCAACAAACCACCTGTAAAGCACATGCTATATTTTAGCCGCCTTTTATGGGCACTTTTGTTTATTTTGATAAAAACTAAAGTTTTATATTCATTTTTATAATTTTTTTTTCCATTCAACATGTTCGGTCAAGTCATGAATGCTAGGTGCATGGATAATATGGATGGTGTTATGTAAGTGTTCTCTTTTCTTTTGTTGAACAAGATTACATAGTATGACTGTAATATATGATATGATGTAATATACATTTATGACTTGATATGATATGCTACATATGATAGGATATATTGATATATATGACATCATAATTAATATGATATGACATTACATGAAATGATATGATGTGGTACAATTTGATATGTTACGATCAAGATGTGATATGACATGATGTAATGTAACGTAATAAAGGCAATGATATGATACGAGACGATGTGATACGATACGATATGATGTGATATAATGTTTTATGATTTATTTTGATATGAAATGATATGATATCATAACTCTTATTGAGTGAAGCGACTATGAGTGAAAGACCCCGGGCGTCTATCATGTATATTGAATAATAGAATATTCTTCATACTTGGCTCCTTTCCAAACCGAACCAAGCTGAGCCAAGCATTTTTTCAAGTGAGCATCGAGCAATTTACACAACCCTACGCTAGTTAACTCGTATCAAAGTAGCAGAGATTTAGAAAATAAATATTAATTATAACTCTAGCTACTTAAAATGTGTCACATTTTTCTAGAAACTGAAGTTGGAAGGTTAAAACCTTAATTTAAAGACGTAAGATATGAAAATGTTAATTTAAAGCTTTAATTTAAAAAAAAAATTGTTTGTGAAGATTGAGTACATATGAAAATGTTAATTTGATTAAATAAATTCAACGTTGTTATGAATCATGTGATTAAAGGCATTACAAATTGTATGATGTGCGGAGTTAGCGTAGCGTGTTCATTGTGCGGATTGAACAAATATGGTGTGTAGTTTATTATGTCTAATTCTAGTTTTAGACAGATTAAGTGATTAACATGTTGGGATTGTTGGCCCATTTAATTTAGTCTTATCGGAAATGACTAGCTTATTAAACAAGTTAGATAGATCAATTCAAATACGAACTACGTAGTATTAAACTAGTTAAAGCAGCCAACTAAAAACTTGATTATTTTATGTTGCCTTTCCCTAAATGAACTACATGTTACACTTTGTTCAACCATGTAAAGTTTCAATAAACAAGAACTATTTATCGCATATTTATCACATAGGCCCAGGCCCAATGGGCCGATAGTAACCCCAATTAGATGATTATAAAGTTTAATTTCCGCGAGTCAAAATTAATGTTGGTGTAAATTGTAGAAAGATATATATTTTTTTAAGAAAAAAGCAAGGTTGCTGAAAATTAACTTAACAAACTTCTTCTCATCGCTCAAGTCGTCGATAATTTACTCCTACCAATTGCAATTTGTATATTTTTCATCGGAATTTTCTTGAATTATATTCGATCATTAACATCGTTATATATATATACCTTTAACATGATTTTTCATTGGAATGCCCGTTTTGACTCGACACACTATGCTCACAACTCGTTTGAACCCGAATCTCACCAGAACCCATTATTCAAAACAATTTAATATTCTTGAAAATGGCCCATTAACTTATTCTGCTCAGAACTCGTATTGGCCCAAATCTATTTCGACCTGTAACCCGTATCCATTTTGATTTGAAGCAATTTGATATGCTTGGAAAGAACATGATTTGACCCCGAACTCGGTTTGCTATGAACTCGTACTTATGGAAACCCGTCAGATGAACCTATTTTGATCCGAACTAGTTTGATATTTTTTAATATGACACGTTTTAACCCAAACTCATTTTGCTTAGAACTCGTATCTACCAGAACACATTTGGGCTGTCACCAGCACACGTTTTGATCTGTATCGTACCGATTTGATATTTTTTGAAACTGCCAGTCTTGAATATGTTTTTGCTTGGAACTCATATTAAGCCAAACCCATTCAGGCTAGGCCATCACTTATCGTTTGACCTGCCCAGTTTGCCACACTTGGTTCGGAGTAGTTTTGCTTCTTTTTTTTACCACTGTAATTAAATTATTTTCACTAATTTGGAGATAAATATAATCTAAATCAACATGCTGATAATTTAATTTAATGTATCCGTCCCAACGTATAACATAAAGTCACTATTGCACTCATTTTTTTACAAGTGACTTCAAATTAAGTGTTGATAACTTTTTTTTAATAACATCTTGGCTATGCATATGTACTTCAAAATAAATGTTAAATCACAAAATTTGTACCTCAAAATCTAAACAAAAGTAAGAAGCTTCAAAAATGGAATACAATCTTTACTCGCCATCACCCTAAAGATGAAAGTACAAATTAATCTAGAGTGAATATGAATTGAAATCGTAATTAATTTGATGAATAAACGAAGAATTTAAAAATTCATTATCGTATGCTTCTTTTATTGTTGTTGCTAGTCTACACACGCAACACATCTTATATAACCTCTTAATAAATCACATATTGTTGTGTGAGTTGAAAACACATAATCAATCATGTGGGTGCTTGTGTAATCATACATTTGGGAGAAGTGCATAATCGTGTAGATGAAGTATGTGGTTGTATAAATAGTGTATTAGATACGGTTACAGAAAAAGATAGTATCTTTCCTTTTATTTTATAGGAGTGTAAGACGTGCTTACTACTAGGGTTTTTAAAGAAGGAAATGAGTTAAATCGTCGTGCATGACGTCTTCTTATCGATCAATATCTTGAAAGTACAGCTAAGACCTCACACTCTACTTTCACATGTTTTAATTAACTGTTATAATTAGGTTTCTTCACAAAACAACATGATTACGCATACATGTTCCTATCGTAATGTAAAACACATTATGAACATAACACTTTTCATTTTCATGTAATAGAATAAGAATTGGTGACACTTTGCCGTTTGCACAACTTTATTTAATTACAAATTAGGGGCTGTTTGTTTACATCTGAATGGAACTATTCAGATGTTGTAAACATCTGATTTATTCAGACAGACTTCAGACTGTTTGGCTTTAAACAGAAAAAACATCTGAATGGCTGAATCATTCAGACTTGTTGTTGTTGCTGAATGATACAGAGGCTCATTCAAACCTGATTCAGATCTGAATGAACCAAACAACCCATAAGGGTGATTAATAGATAGACAAAATTAGATAGATAGTTAAAATGAAAAAAATGGGTGATTAATAAATAGACAAATTTAGATAGATAGTTAAAACGAAGGTTTAAAATGAAAAATCCCACACCAAGCATCTTCTTATAAATCAAACCCTAATTCTACCTCATTCGTTCATATCAATATCATCATACACATCTTCTTAATATAGCGCCGCAGCTGCCACCAACTGGGCACTGCTCGTGTGTCAAAATATTGTCAGGTACATATTCCTTAATCCTTAATATATGTTTCCTCTCATCTATCTCCGTTTATATTGTTCAATTGTTGAGTTATATATTTATACTGACAAGAGGTCTCTGATTCATGATGCTGGGAACGAATTGAAAGATCAACGTATAATAACATGTTGATTGTTCATAGCGATTTGACTACCGCTGAGCCTTAGGGTCTATGAGCGGACCCACGCGAAGAGTACAAGAGGTATGGTTACTTTCATGGCAAAGATGTTTGATGCAAACATGTGGTACTTCCCGCATGACTGCTTGAATGCCGACCGCCTTTTGGAGTCGATATTAAGGTGCGTGAGAAGGTCAAAACGTGCAAAAAGGTGGTGGGGGTAGGATCAAGAAAGTTGAAGCGGAAGTTGTGAAGTTGAAGAAAACCGCTAACAAGATTGAAGAGGTCACAGGTTGTTTGAAAGAGAAGTTTGAGCACAAGTTCCAGGAGGAGATTGATGGCCTATAAGATTGTGTTTAGGCGTTTAGCTATGTTTTTTCCGCTTATGATAAGACTGTAATCTTCATTGGTTTTTTTTATTTTTATTTTTTGTTAATGATTATTCATCATATTCTATGAATGAAAAGGGTGAACAATTTCTTATTTTTATTTTTTCTAGTTAATTGAGCATGTTGTATTCAAGAAAACAAAGTTATCATGAATATAGAAATCCAAAACTAGAGTATATTTGTATTATCAAAACTATCTTATTTACATTTTCAAAGTTTTAGATAAAATTATTTTACTGCAAGTCACTACTGCACAAATAAAGATTTTTGGCATACGATATCCCTTGATAATTAACAACGGCTCACCGATAAAATTCATGTGGATAGTTGCATCACAAACACCCTATTTTATTTCGGAGTAACACTTCGGTATCCGCCTTCACTAATGAATTTATGAAAAATCTATATTTCATTACAAGTCATTCATTTTGCAATAGTTAGTACTTTAAATATTACAACATTTTTCATGATTCAGGTATACATTCATATATTTCATGGAATTTATTAATCTTTATTGAGACGATAATATATCATATCAAACAAATTACACAAACAACTTTAGTTTCGAATCCAGCATAAGAATCTCACTTAAATGACCCATATTTCTCATTAGCGCCCATACTAGATGTAGCTCGGAACTTAAGTTTTGTCCGATCAATAAAACTTGACACCCTTTTGTTGAAAGTATCATGTTTATTGACCGTTTTCACAACACCAACATCGGAAGGAGCACTCATTTTCATCCTCGTGCGATTAATAAAACTATCGAACCTTGATTCACCAAAAGTCTTCTGATCAACCAACTTTTTTCCACCGCTAAAATTGTCATTCTTTGTGACACTGTTTGAAGAAAAGCGAACATTTTTAACATACTTCACATCCGAGGGAGGAACATAATCGATTGGGATCTCGTTAGACACTGGTTGCGTGTAGGAAACCCGAGCTTTTGATGATTTTGATGGATCAACGCGACGAAACCTACCAAATGTGGCTTTACGTATCTTTTCACAACGGCTCGTTTGATTTTTCTCCATTTGATGGTTTTTGTCCGTTAGATGATTTTTAGGTGTTTAGAGGCTTCAGGGCCAATTAATAGGCCAATGGAACATGAAATGTATTATAAAATCCTTGGGTTGCAAGCAAAAAGATGTCAAAATGTCAAAAAGGTACGGAAATTTTCATTATTAAAGGCATCCATTAACGATTCTGATCACACTACTAACTCGTTTATCTATAGCGTTCGGCGTGTATTCGCTTATTTGTCTATTGGCGTAAAATTATATAAAATCGTATCTTTATGAAGTTGCAGGTGGAATCAGATTCTTGAAATGCCAAAATTAGGCTAATGGTGCAATTAAGTAGTTGTTGGAATCTTGATGAATGGGTTAATTTCTTGTTGTTGAATGTATCTTTTGGCCTAATTATGAAAATATAAATGGATTGCTTGTAATCATTTCAGATTCTTTGTGCCAAGCATATTCGTGTGTGTGGGCTTTTATTTGTTATGTTAATGTCAGGTTAGTTCGACTTCCATGGACCTGCGTGACCGTCAATATAGAATCAGTTGGGTCATCGGTATATATATGTGAAATGTACATGTTTGATCAGAGCAAAACCCGGCTGCAAATGTTGGCCGGTCTGTTCTAAGGAAACCTTATAAGAACCACTACAGTCACTCGTTCTAATTTTTCCTCTTCTATTGTAAGTGTGTTATTAATAGGATATAAAAATACAAACTTACGTTGGGATTAATATCGGCCAATATTCCAAAGTTTAGATTATTAAAGTCCAATATCCCAAAGTTAAAACATATGTTTATGCCTTTAATAAGGTATACAAATACCTAAAAAAAAAGCAAGTGTGTAATTTAATAGGAGAGCATAAAAACCTAAGGGCTTTGATTAAGAGGTACGTGATGGTTCAAGTTGATGGCTTTGATTAAGAGGTACGTGATGGCTCAAGTCGATCTCACTTTAATGTATGTATTTCTCATTAGCACCCATACTAGATGTAGCTCGGAACTTATGTTTCGTCTGATTGATAAAACTTGACCCCATATCACTGAATGTATCATGCCTACTAACCGTTTTTCACGACGCCAACATTAGAAGGAGCACTCGCTTTCATGTTCACACGATCAATAAGACTATCGAATCTTGATTCACCAAAGTCTTTTTATCAACCAACTCTTTGCACCTACCACTAAAATTGCCGTTCTTTGAGACAACTTCTGAATAAAATGAATGTTTTTAACAAACTTGATATTCGAGGGAGAAACAGACTCGATTGGGTTCTCGTTAGACAATGGATGCGTCTAGAAAATCCAGTTTTTAGATGATATTGAAGGATGGCCGTGACGAAACCTACCAAATTTAGCTTTAGTGCTTTACGTAACTTTTCACAAGGCCGGTTTTTGGCTAGTTTTGTTTTTCGCCATATGATGTTTTTTGATGTGTTTAGACTTGACATGCAACATGGCCATTTTAAAGGGAATGACACATGAAATATTTCATAAAATACTTCTCTTGCGAGCAAAAAGAGATCAAAATGTCTAAAATCTAAAAGGTTTGGAAATTTTTCATACAAGCGTCCTTGAAAGATCTGATCACACTTCTAACTCATTTGTCTATTGCTTTTGGCTTGTACTCGACTATATCTCCCGCGTTTAAAACCTAAAAGTATAGAAAACTATCTCTTTATGAAGTTGCAGGTTGAATCAGATACTTGAATTGCTAATTTAGTCTAAAAGCAAGAGTAGTTTTAGGAATACTGATGAATGTGTTTCTTGTTGTTAAAGGCATCTTTAATCTGGCCTAATTATAATTGGTACGTACGTAGTAATTATTGGCGTGTAAGAAACCAACAAAAGTTTGAAGTTTGATTCCAATTCCTTGCATATTAATTATTCGTTATGTTTCTGACCAGACCAAAAGCTAGGCTAGCGTGTTCATGTTTACTAGCTCGATGTTTTCGCAGACCACAACAGTTTGGTTAGTTTGACCTTCATGGATCCGTGTCACATTCAGTATAGAATCAGTTGTGTTAAAAGTAACTAATTAAAAGGTTTACAATCAGTTATTCTAATTTTTCCTCTTCTTTTGTAAGTGTGCCTTCAAAACATATTTTTATGCCTTTAATAAGGTGATACCATTTATTTTTGAAAAGTTATATGGTTAAGGTTAAGGTTAAGGTAATTGAATTTTTATTTTTATAATATAATAAACATAATAATCTCATAAGCTTTTAATAAATGTCATGTGATAGAAGTGGTGCGATATATAAAGTTTACAGAACATAGCCAATTTGACCGTCACGTCCGTTAGCATTTTGTCAATAAAGGTGGTTAGTTACAGAAATCCATCGGTGCCACGTCGAAAATAAACCTCATTCAGACTGAAATAGTGCAACAACCATGTGAAAATCACAAGGTTATTTAATTGGTTTTACGTAGTTGTGAAGTTTTGTGAAAAGAACCCAAATCTAACATAAAAGTCACCAAACCATGTCAATGGTTTTTACATTGTCGTGTTTACTAAAGAAAACCCGAATTGCCCGAGAGATTTACCCAACTATATAACGAAATTTCACATAGTTATGAGTATTGTTTAAATAGATTTTTGTTCTCAAAATGTTTTTGGCTTGCTTTGGTTTGTAGTTTTAACTCTTTCTACACTTATGACTTATGCTAATGTATTATGGTGTATACTTTTAAAATCATTACAACCAAGAAGGTGAATAATTAATCTTCTTTTGAACCAGGTTTTTGGGAAGCAACGGTCTTGTACCGTTGTTTTTGCGAGCAGCAAAGAAGGGGTAAAGAGCGAGCGGCAAGGAGGGTCAACGGGGTGTATATAATTCATGAACTAGTTGGATTGTCGTAAAGGTAATTCCTTTATGAAGTCTTCTGTTATAAATTAGTTAGGGCTGGCAATTGGGTACCTGTTTAAGACACGATATTACATGTTAATCAAAAAAGTGCGGTATGTGTTTTTTTATTTTCTTAAATAATTGAAATTGGTTGGCTAGACTCCATCATTTTCCCTTGTTGGTACACAAAAACTTAAAACTGTCTTATAGTCATTACATATAAATTAGCTAACCGAGCCGTATTCATGTTTGATATTTGTGTTACGCGCGTCGCTTCTTACCTGTTAAACCTGTTAAGACACGAATTGTCAGCCCTAATATTAGTTTTCCATATTATGGGGCCATTTGTAAATATTCATGTACAAACTAATTTTGTCATATATTTTTTTTAAAAAGTGTGGGTATCAACAAAGTTCACTATTACGGAGTAAGTAATAACAATAAAATTTAACTTTTATTTGTTTAAACACATAAAGATAACATGATACAAATCAAACAAATTACATAAGCAATAACTTTAGTTTCAAACCAACGTAATAATGTCACTTGAATGGCCCATATTTCTCATCAGCACCCATACTAGATGTAGCTCGGAACTTAAGTTTTGTCCGATCGATAAAACCCGACACCATATCATTGAAAGCTGTATCATGCCTACTGACCGTCTTCGCAACACCAACATCCGAAGGAGCACTCAATTTCATCCTCGTACGATTAATAAAACTATCGAATCTTGATTCACCAAAAGTCTTCTGATCAACCAACTTTTTGCGCCCACCACCAAATTTCCGTTCTTTGGGACATCCTCTGAAGTAAAATGAACGTTTTTAACAGACTTGACATCCGAGGGAGGAACATACTCGATTGGGATCTCGTTAGACATTGGTTGCATGTAGGAAACCTGAGCTTTAGATGATATTGAAGGATCACTGCGACGAAACCTACCAAATGTAGCTTTACGTATCTTTTCACGAGGACAGTTTTGGCTAGTTTTGTTTTTCGCCATATGATGGTTTTTCGATGTGTTTAGACTTGACATGCAACATGGCCATTTAAAGGGTGTGACACATGAAATATTCCACAAAATCCTTCTCTTGCAAGCAAAAAAGAAATCAAAATGTCAAAAAGGTTTGGAAACTTTCATAAAAGCGCCAATAAACGATTCTGATCACACTTGTAACTCGTTTGTCTATTGTGTTTGGCTTGTATTCGACTCTCTGTCCCGCGTTAAAAGTATAGAAAACTATTTCTTTATGAAGTTGCAGGTGGAATCAGATTCTTGAATTGGTAAAATTAGTCTAAAGATGCAATAGTAGTTCTAGGAATCTTGTTGAATGTGTTTCTTGTTATTGAAGGCATCTTTGGCCTAATTATGAAAATAATTAGGATTGGTAGTAATTATTTGCGTGTAACTAAATAAAAAGAATAACAAAGTAACAAACCAACAAAAGTGAGTCCTGGTTTTTGAAATTTGATTCAGATTCTTTGTATATTAATTATTCGTTACGTTTTTTACCGGACCAAAAGCTACGCTAGGGTGTTCATGTTTACTAGTTCGATTTTGGTGGACCATAAAAGTTTGGTTTGTTTGACCACGATCGATGGAGCAACCCGAAAAAGTATCATCGATGGTCAAATCCGTCGGTTTTTCGTTGATAAAGATGGTTACGGAAGGGAATTTGTTGGTGCGCGCCAGACCGTCGGAAATATGGCCATGTTAACTCTTTCTATTAGCGGAAGATATACATTGATTCTCCATATATTACTCATTGTTATGGTTATTGAGTTACCTTAGTTAGACAATGTTTGTTAGGTAACTTTGTGCTATTTATATCCTTTGTAATTTCCTTGACAAAACACAATGAGAATGACAAACAATTCGGTCTTCATGGTATCAAAGCTAAGGTCTTAACACAATTCCTTTTTTTCTTTTTTAGACGACACCACAAAACCCCCTCGCCGGTGACATCAAACCTGCCTTACACCCCGCATACACCGCCTCCAATATACAAAACAAAATATGTACCCTCGATGGAACTGACACGATCTACTCGTCTTGGGTCAAGTTGTTCAAACTACACTCCAAAGCATACAAGGTGCTCGATCACATCGACGACACCCCGGGACCTGATGCTGACGACCCGTCCTTCCCTCAATGGGCGGAAATTGATGCTCTTGTCCTCCAGTGGATCTACAGTACGATTTCGAAAGACTTATTATCCCGCACCCTTGAAGACGACAGTACCGCCTACCAAGCATGGACCAAAATTTATGACATCTTCATGTGCAACAAACAGTCACGAGCCGCTACCCTTGAACACGAATTCAGGAACACAACTCTTGCAGGTTGCGGTAATCTTGACGAGTATTGCAAGAATCACAAAGAAATCGCGGGTCAATTGGGCGATTTGGATCAACCGGTTAGTGTAACTCGACTGGTTATGCAAATGGTCCGCGGCTTATCGGTCGAATTGGACACCATTGGTACTATAATCAACAATAGTTGTCCGACATGGGATGAAGCACGTCAAATGGTTCAAAAGGAACAACAACGACTAGGGCTGTTCAAAAAGCTCGCGGCTCGTGGCTCGAAAATAGCTCGAAAAAAGCTTGGCTCGAAAAATCTCGACTCTAAATGAGCACGCCTCGACTCGGCTCAATTTCTAAACGAGCCGAGCTCGAGCCAGGGTCGGCTCGGCTCGTGGCTCGGTCTTGGCTCGACTCGCTAGCTCGGCTCGTTGGCTCGTTTAGATTTAACCCTAAGTTTTAATATCTATATATAATAATATCATACCAACAAATAAATAAATAAAAATTATACATAAATTATGTCACTCGATATCTAAAACCTTATAAAAGAATAACAAAAATAAAACAAATAAATTTATAAATTCTATAGTTTATAAATTTTATATAATATCATCATCATCATCATCATCATCATCATCATCGTACTCAGTATATCCCACCAATAGCAAAGCTATGGTAGGGTCTGAGGAGGGTAAGATGTAGACAGCCTTACCTCTACCCCATAAGGATAGAGAGCCTTACCTCTACCTCATATTATATAAATTTTATATAATATGTATGTTAAAATTATATTTTTTGTATTTTATAAATATGCACTCTATCAATGCTGTCTTTTAATTGGTGACACTGCCTTAAATAGTTTGGTAAGTTTTTTTTTACACAAAATGAGAACTTTTATTTCTGATTATAACTCTTATATATATGAAATTTGCAGCAGTTCCCATGGTTTCGAATCGCATACTTTGTCCTACGGACTTGTGTTTTCGTGGTCTTCCAATGGATTGTTCACGCGTGCATATAGAACTTTGGTATATTATCAGTCTTTCATATCTTTTAATTACTTATGATATAAATAAGTACAATAAATGACAATCTTAACAGGTGGCCATATCCTTTTCTTGATCTCTCATATCCATTATCTCCATTATGGTATGTTTTCTTACACGAACACGCAGTCTAGGTGTCGTGTGTGTTTTCATCAAAAAATTGGTTCTAAAATCTAAACCTTTGACATGTATGTTTGCAGGTACTTATCGGTGGGAATGTTGCACGTACCATGTTACAGAATTTTTGTTTTAGTTATTAAACTGAAGCATTTTCTCTTGTCAAAATGGTTCCCCGAGTCTAACCAATATTTTTAGATTCAAAGTCAAACATTTTGTATTTCAAGACTTGACATTAAAGAGGTATGAAACTCTCTATCCAAGATACATCAAACATCTTCTTCTTTTCAGTCTTTCTTAAAATAATTTCTAAACATAAATTTCAAACTATCAAAAACTTTTTACAGTCATTAAGATGTGATATTATCAAAAGGATAAAGATATATGATTTGGCCTTACATATAAAGGTTGAAAACTGTGAAAGTCTCATTTTTTTAACTTTTCAACCTTTTACTTTTTGAGTATTTGAGGAATGTCTGTGTTCTATATAACTTTGGTTTATCTATTAGGTTTCTACAAACAATAAAATCCCCATCATTAATCATTTGCTCAATTAAATTTACATGTACGAACACAAGCACAACCCGTTTATTTTGTTTACAAACCTAATTTCGATTATTGTTTTTAATGTATTTTAAGGATTTTTGATAGGCCAAACAAGCAAAGGAGAAGAAGAACTCGCAATGTGTTCGGGTGTTACATTTTGGCTAACCAATCCACTTTGGTCCAATTTAGTAATAGATTTAGATACCGTAAAGGAAATACCCTCATAACAATGTAATTTCTTTTATTTTAAAATATTCTTTGGGCAAAGCCTATGTTTACATGTAGAAACATGGCATGTGGCATGATTTATACATTTTTTTTTTGTAATGGGTCCTGCTAGACACGTATAACATCTAATTTTTTATGGGTTGGATGGAAGAATTTGTACCTTTTTATTTTTTTCTTAAATTTCGTTTTCATACAATGTATGGAGGCATGAAATATATCTATTTTATATAGAACCAATCTTTGTGCAGTGTCCTTTTATATGTCCAAATGGGTCGAAAATGGACAGAGTGTATGCTTAAGGAATTAAACCTTATAAATAACATTTAAAAGTATTGAAATGATATATTTGTAGTAATCATATTTAAGGTACTGATTAACATATTTGGAGACTATCCATGCCATACAAATTTGGTGTTTTTAATGTTACTATGAATTCAAAACTTCAACAGGATATAGGCTATCTGTTAAAGCTTCTAAATAAATATTTATGACAATCCTTCTAAACATATCACACGAACTTTTAAAAAGGGAGATGTCAACTTTTATTTGCTGAACACCGTACTAAATTGAAAATGGTGTTCACAAAACATAAAATGAAAAATGGAACTGACAAGTGTCCAAGCATTTTTAATTTAAATTACTTGATTTTTGTTAATTTAATTTTAAAAATTCATAGATAATATTTATTAACAAGTTAAATAAATTTTTCAACCTGTGTGGCATACGGGAATATAAGCTAGTATATAATATAACCACCCATAAGAGAAAAAATAAGCACCACCAGCTAAGACATTAAAGCATGAGCTAAAATTCAATAACAAATGTAAAAACGGTGAAACAATGGGATCACAAAAAAAAACAATCAAAATAATATACATGTAAAGTGGAGTTTGATTTTAGCCATCAAACCGGTGCAAAATTTTACGGACATGTAAATGAGCATGCTAAGTTCTCAGCCTTAGTAGGAACTTTATTCAAGACCAACACACCTCTAAAGCACATGCTTTATTTTTGCCTCCTTTTACGGGCACTTTTGTTTATTTTGAAAAAAAACTAAATGTCTATATTCATTTTTATAATTTTTTTCCATTCAACATGCTCATTTTGGAGAGTTTTCGAATTCGAGCTACATGTGTTTCTTGGATCAGGTCTGGTCATGAATATTAGGTGCCTTGATAATAAGGATGGTGTTACGTAGGTGTTCTCTTTTCTTTTCTTGAACAAGATTACGTAGTATGATGTAATATAATATGATAAGATGTAGTACAATACAATATCATATAATGTGATATAATACGATATGATGTGATACAATTTGATATGAGTGAAACAATATGATTTGATACGATATGATATGATATGATACCTTAAGATATGATACGATCTGATATGATATGACATCACATGACATGATAAGATATGATACAATTTGATATGTTACAATAAGATACGATGTGACATGATGTAATTAGGGGTGTCCAAAATACCCGAACCCGATTAACCCGACCCGAACCGAATAAGCTAATTAGGGTCGGGTTAAATAGGGTCAAAAAGTATTAATCGGGTTATTCGGGTTGACCCGAATAACCCAAATGCTAATAGGGTCGAGTTTCGGGTTTATTTTTGGAAAATAATCGGGTTTCAGGTTAACCCGAATAACACGATTAGTGATGATACTTTACTTCAAATACATTAATAAAAATGTGAAATAAGCACTAAAAAGTCAATACTCAAAGTTTTATAGAGGAGTTATTTATACTTCTACTTGTTCATGAACCGTTAGACTGGAAGTTCTTTTAAAATAAACGAACGAACATGAACAGATGTTTCACTCGTTCATCTATGTTCGTGAACACTCGTTTATGATCACTCATTTAAGTTTGTTTACATTCTTTCATGTTCGTCCACATATTAATAGAAAAATTATTAAATATTATTTGCATTTGAAATTATATCACCATAATATGTCTATATTTGGTTCATTTAAATGCGTTCATTTATGTCCATTTATGTATGTATGCACTCGTTAATGTATTTACATGTTCCTTCAAGTTCGTTTATCTTTGTTTAATTGTGTTCATTTATGTTCGTAGACTGTTCGTTTAGATTTTAAATGAACGATCACAAAAAACACGAACATGTTCATTTTTTAACGAACGAACATGAACACAAATATTTGTTTGATTAAGTGTTCGTGATCGTATTCGTTTAAAGTTAAACGAACAAACACATGCATGCCTTTTTTTCATGTCCGTTCGGTTTGTTTACAAACCTAACATGAACAGATGTTTCACTCGTTCATCTATGTTCGTG